>NW_009724461.1:0-70146 GCF_000703405.1 Apaloderma vittatum
CTGAGGCCGTGCTCTCTCCCCTGTCAACCTGAGGTGCCTTCATGAATAATTTAAATGACCCCCCGAACTGGAACATCTTGCCGAATCAACGAGAGCCCGGGGATGAAGGCAGCAAATGGAACTACGCCTTGCTGGTCCCCATGCTGGGCTTGGCCGCCTTCCGTAAGTAGCGCCCGGGCGGGCCTCTGCGCTGGAGCAGCCTGAGGCCGAACAGTGACACAGTCACATCCCGCCCAGGGGCTTCCCCTGGCCTGCGCGTTTATAATGTTGTAAACAGCGGGCACTGCTCATAACATCGAGGCAACGGCCACTGTTTGCCATGGAGGTGGATCCTTATTTGATAAGCCCCAGTTTACAAAGCTATCTCGGAGGAGTGTACATACAGTGTGCTAGAGAGCCCAAAGGTAACAACTGAAGGAGCTGTTGTGTATTTATTTACTGAGCCTAAAAAGTGCCTGCATTAGAAACTTCCAGTTTGTTTCCCCATAGCTTTATTTTCCTCCTTTAATCCAAGAAGTATAGAGTAGGGGAGATTTTACTTCAAAAGAAACATGACTGTTTAAAGTGACTTACTGTGACCCACAAAAGTACATTTTCAGGGGGCCGGTTAGCTCAGTGGGTTGAGCGCGGTGCTGACAACAAAGACAACACTGAGGTCTCAGGTTCGATTCCCACTTGGTCCCCATGTGTTGCCTGGTCTAGTTGAGAGGCATCCCTGCCCATGACAGGGAGGTTGGATTAAATGATCTCTAAGGTCCCTTCCAACCTAGGCCATTCTATGATTCTATGATTTCTGGGGTATGTGACTAGGGGTGAATATCACTGGGGAGGGCAGGAAAAGTTTTTTACCACTTCATAGCTTCTTCAGAGGCATAGTTAATTAATCATATCCATCAGTGTTATATATGTTATGCTGATATCTGAAGTCTCATTTATATCTGATAGGTTGGATCTGGACCAGAGAATGTCAAAAAGAAATAGAAAGAGAAAAAAAAGAATATTATAAGAAACATTCATCTTTACAAAAGGACCTGGAAGCCAAATACCGGGATATAATCACAGAAAATCGTCGCACGGTTGCTCATTTGGAGTTGGAGCTCGAAAAGGAACGCAACAGAACCCTGAGTTACCGTGAAGCCCTTGTGTCCCAGAGTCGTAAACTAGTAGAAGAAAGAAGGATTCTAGAACAGGAGCAGGAGAAGTTAGAGCAAGAGAAACAAATCCTTTTGCACTCGGGAGCAGCAGGTAACTTGTACCGAAGTTGTTTGGCAAAGGAAGAAGAGTGGCAAAAGAGAGCCAGTATTTTACTAAAAGAATTTGAAGAGGGACTTAAAGAAAGACAGGACATCTACTGCAGTCTTGTTGTACCCAGAAGCCAGAGACTAGAAATAGAGAAAAACCTGCTAGTTAAAGCAGCAACTGATCCTGTTGCCATGGCTCTACACATGGAAAGTGGCTTAAAAGATATTTTCAAACATGATAACTACTGTGGCAATCTGCTGAACAGAAACAAAACTCAGAATGGAAAACTTATGTGGCTGTATCTGAGATACTGGGAACTAGCTATTGAACTACAGAAGTTCAAGAGGGCAGAAAAGGCCATGTTAGGAAAACGCTAAGTAGGGGAAATATCCACCATGCGTAATGGGGACAATCACAGTTGTAGTCTGAAGCTGTTAAATTCTCCTGCTGTGTTTCCATTTCTCTTTCTTGTTGCACTTATATTTGCATGCGACATGCGCAGTGTTGGTGCCTTTCCTTTCACTGTCTAACAACAGATTCTCCGGTGAGCTATGCACACTATTAAACTCTGTGAGGGTGTTTGTATTGCAGACTGCAGTGTAGTGTAGAGATATGCCAGCTTCCATAGGTATGAGAAGCAGAAAAACAGAACTCCTTTCCGAGTGGTTTACCTGGTTGATGGTCATACTCCATCAACAGAGAAGTGTGATTTGTCGCCCGAAGCAGGGTAGCGTGTTGTGCTCCTTATCCCCGATGGTTTACGTCACGTCTCAACCGTATCTTTTCCTTTTTTTTCAAATGTTTTTAGGTTCATTTTTTAAGCAAGACTGATTTTAAGACACGTTTGGAAGTGACCATGTTTGAGCAAGCTGCTTGCTACATAAATCCTGCATGTATATATGTACATTTATGTAAACATACATATGTGTGAATGTGTATGTATAAATGTATTAGTATTCTGAGGGGGTATAGTATGATCACATTTCAGATTAGTCAGTCTTGCACTGTCTTCTAGCTTAATATACAAATCGTACTTTATGAGTGAAGCACCCAAAAGATACTAATTGATAGAACCATAGTAATTAAAATAACGCATAAAGAAACAGGTTGATGAAAGTCTCATTGGAGATAGGGATCCATGCCTGAATACTAGAGAGAGTGTAAACTCCATAGGATATTCTATATTTCCATCATACTGGGGATATGTTAAGAACGCTTTTCTTTTTTTTCCCCAGTCGAGTTGTTAGGTGTAACCCAGCAGTGTGCCTCAGTTCTAGCTGTGACCATGCCTCTGCCGCTGCACCCCAGCACACTGGCTGCTACTCAGCTAGCTTGCAGGAACCTCCATGGGTTACAGCCATTGCACCTGGCTTTGTTCATTGGACAGATCCTGTTTGTTTTTTCTGGAGACAGGAACCTAAATGGAACCTGCACTGGTGCCACTACTTCCCTCTCTGACTATCTCAGTTCAACCAGAACTGAAGTGTCCTTTTCCACAACATCCTGTGGTTCACAGCTGTACATACACATGACCATGAAAGCCTACAAATATACAAGATCTATAAACTTTTAAGAATGGTTTTTGTTTTTTTTTTTTAAAATTAGTTAGGGATAAAATAAACTGTTCTAAATTAAAAAAAAAAAAAAAAAGGCAAACCCCAGTGCACTTCCATGCCTGAGATACCTTAAAACTTAACCTATTCTTTGGGTCCTTGTGACAGTAGGAATCACTGTCTTTTTCAAACGTACCATGCATTTGAGGGAATAACTCTTTTTTCATCCTCCTTTCTAATCCAGCCCTAGACCTCAGAGGGGCAGTGTTTACCCTCTTGTTTATAGCATCTAGTCATCTCTGACTTCAATTACTGTTGGTAGGTTGTCAGTTCTTTAATTAGCAGTTCTTTATTTGCTCAGGGCTAGACTTGACAAACATGTTTGCTTTAGGTAATCAGCTACTGCATGTGTTGGAAGCAATCCAGCTAAGCAAATGCCTGTTGAAGGTTAACGGCTCCAGTAGGTATGTGGGTTTCTCTTATTTCCTCCTGATTTCATTTCAGTCTGGGCACAGAGGAAAGCAGATAAATCTTCTGAGGTAGAGCAGGCAACCTAATCCAGTTACTCAGCAAAAATATCTAACATGAAAAAGAATTCTTAAACAGAATACACGTTTCTCAACTGCTCAGTTTTCCAGTTGGGATTTTGCTGACCTTGGTGGTGCTAATTATACTGTTGTATTGATTTATTAGTCTCCTACATACTACTTTTTCGGGAAAAAAAAGTTGTAGTAGATGGGCATAGCAAAAAAAAGAGATACCATCACAAACACTAGAAAGGCCAAAGTTTGGATGCCAAGCGTTCACTGTTTGGGAAATGAGAATACAAATGAGTTACTTCTCCTGTGTGACAGCCTGAGCCAAGCAGATGTAGCTGGCCATATGCATGTGCCCTACTTTCCCAGCTGAACAAATTATAACCCCGTGTGTAATTCCTTCAGGATGCAGAAAGTTTCTATCCACATGGCTGTGGCACATCTCATACATGCGTTAAGCAACTCAGCTGACAGGCAGCAGCTGGTGAATCAATGCCTGTGGATTTGAGATTCATGCCTTGAATTTGTACATATCCATTAGTTCTTGGTATTGAAAGATCAAATGTATTATGCATTTTCATTTTTTCCACAGCTTGTCACTGACACCACTCAGAATGTTTAAAGAAAACAATCAAGAGGGTAAAATACTTTTTTTGATATAAATATGTAAGTTGAAGCATCATATGCTCGATTGTACAGGGTTGGATGCAATGCAATAAGTGATACTCACTTTCACTTTTTTTAGAAGCGTCAGTTATTTGTACAAGTAATTGTTGAGGGAGATTTTGCAGATCACTATATTAAGAGCTATTTGAGGAGCATTTCTGAGAGTAACTAGCTTGGAACACCAGTCCTGTTAGCCTCTATCAAAACACATGTTTGTTGGTGTGTTAAGTATTTTCGAAACACTCCCCCTGTGTAGGTTGTCACGTTGAGAGTTCTATTATGAGCTTTATCTTGCCCAACAGCTGTTATTCTGGATCTGTTATTTGTTTGGAAATGCCCATATAGAATGCAAAAATAATTAGTTTTCAGAGTATTTAATGAACTTTGTCATGAATATGGTCACTCACCTGTTAAACAATAACTATTAATAAAAACCCTTACATATTTCTGCACTGTTTTGTAACTTGGACAAGGTGGATGAAGTCAAATTTGCTTATTTATTCTAGCTTTCCAAGAAAATTGCACAATTTTAAGGTTTTAAAAATAGGACAATTTTTGAATTGGCACATAAAAGGTTTTGGTGCTGACAAGAGAATATGTTTTGGAAGTTTTTCTTTCTTAAGAACAGCATTGTTGAACAGTTAAGTGCACCAGCTTTAACTAAAGATGGCTGATTAAAGGTGACCATCCCACTGAAAGACTGGGGTAATTCCTTCTGCTGCAAAGGGTATTCTGCCATCCTCCAGAATCCCTCAGATGTCTCATTCTGCAGTCAGCTCCTTTTTGTGCCCCTGTGTGGATTTTCACATCAACGTGCTCTCTCTGAAGAACTACAGTCCAGCTGCTCTAGGACATTATTCAGACACTCTGGACACCCTTGTTCCCTTAATCTCTTTGTATTTGACACAATCCTTTGCATTTACCTATCCATCCCATATAAGTTGTCCCTAGTCCATACCCCACAGGGCAGCAGCAGTGTTCACATGACTTTCTACATTTAGACACAGGTGAGGAAACACCCTGAGACATCTTGTGTTTTTTCTATAAAAGAAAAAAAAAGAAATCCACATTCTGTTTGGTGTGTCTTGTTGTGGTACACTGCTGCTGCCCTGGGTGTATGCAACACAAGAAAAACCCCAAAACACACTCTGGACTTCACAGAACTTGGACTGAGGGTTAGAAAAGGGAAAACCTTGTTAGAAAATTATCTTGAAGGGAGGTGGGTAAACAGGCACAGCCCAGAGGGTCTGATCTTCTCTCACTCCTTTTGCCCAAATAGGAGCTGCCAGAAGGCCACTGACATGACAACACATCTTGCTCAAAGGGATTATACTCTGTGGAAGTGACAGCTCTGTTCAAGCTCCCCTGAAGAGAAGAGTCTTAAGCAGCCACCCATTGCCTCTTTTTAAAACATGTTTTTGAGCACTCCTGTGTGAGGATGAGAAAACAGTGAGTGTTCCCGTGTGGAGGATACAAGGCATAAACAGAGGTGAATGATTCAGATATTGTGGCAAAACCAAAGGAATTTGAGTCATTGCTGTGATAAAAGGATGAAATTCAAGTTTACTCTATAGTTACTGTCAAGATGCAGCTGGATATGAAGGCTTTGCTTGTGTGCATGTCAAGACCACTTAGTCATTGACTGCCTGGTCCATGAGCTCTCCAGCTAATCACTGCATGGCTGAGACAATAGATTAATACGTAAAGAAGTAATGCACTGAAATTTAAGGTAGCTTGGCAGCGAGGAGATCAACTAATCTGCCAGCCACTTCACAAAAAACCAAGCAATTGGCTGCTACAGGAGCTCTTGCAGCAGCTGGGGACACGCCAGAGGTTTCCCCAGGGAGCTCCTGCTCCAAAGGCTGATAGCTGCTCTCTGTATGTTTAGCTGTACTGCTGAATCACTTGGGGTGAAGGCTGCAGTGCACAGCCAGGGGTTTGCTTCCTCAAGCAGTTCCTGTTGTCAGTTAACAAATTGACCAAACCATGCATAAAATTGCATAGTCAGTGAAAATTATTCCTGCCTGTGCAAGAATAGGCATGTGGGCCTGTCTTTTCGTAGTTGGACTTCTTACATAGTTTAAGATAATCAACAAGAAATGATCACGCATACACTGTAGTGGTCACACAATTCACGTGAATTAACAGTTTGCAGTCCAACTAGCCCTAGATCAAACAAGTTCAAAAGACTTCATACAGACAGACCCCCCGACGTATTAGCAGAACTTTGACTTGTGGATGGCAACATGTGTACTGGGTAACATGAAGGAACACAGGACTATTTTCTTACTGAAATTCTGTGGCAAAACTGAGAGACATATCACAATCTGATCAACCATCTTAATACTCTTTCTGTGGATTCTGACAACCAACAAAAGCTTGCCTTTTAATAGCCAACAAGTGACAAAGAAGTCTCATAGCTGAACTGGGTTTCTCTGACAGTGCACAATCACTCCAAAGTCATCATTCAGTCTCATAGCTGAACTGGGTTTCTCTGGCAGTGCACAATCACTCCAAAGTCATCATTCAATACCTTGGGAAAAACCACAACCCACACGTGGGCCGCATTCACAGAACCAGCTGAGGCCTCCTACTCAGAGGCACATGAGTATACCTTTTGATTTTGAAGTAAAAAGAATTACGTGATCCTGTGGTCAGTTGAAACTTGATCTGGAAACGCTACCACTCATCTGGAATTGAAAAAGGATTGTGCTCAGTGACCAAATTTAAGGCCAAGCCAGCCACTAAATTTCAACAGATGCTCTATGCGATGCCACCACGACGCCCTCCCAGGGGAGGATAGCAGGGAAACCAAGGAGAGAGATTTTGAGGTTGAAAAAAAATTAACCAGTTTAACAAACAAAAATAATAATATACTAGCAATAACATTGAAGATGTCAAGCTACATACAGATATATAAAAATACGCTCAAAGATACCAAAGAATCTGTTAATACAGGACTCATACCTGTCAGGTGATAACAAGGTCCTGAGCAGAAAGAAAGGTCCCAGACTGGACTCAGCAGCATGAAAGGAGCACCTAAGCCCATAGTCCCAATGTCAGTCCAAAAAAACCCAAACAAATAAACCCTTGAAAAACCAGAAAAGGAGCTGTGCCACTCACACCCAGGGCAGGAGGCAGGGGAAGACTACCTGTCCTATCAAATGTTGCTCCTCCACAGCGTGAAAACAGAAGGTGGGAACACGAGCAGCACAGAGAGAGCTGATAAATAGCCAGTGACACCCTTCCAGCCCAGCAGGCACTAAAGGCTCCAGGGCTCTTCTCAGGAGCCCTTATATACTGAGCACATGGGAAGGAGCACTGTGAAGCCCCTGGCCCATCCTCTCCTCCCCGCAGCACAGCTGCCCCTCTTCCCCCATTGTGACTGCCCCCTGCGCCAGGAGCCCCAGAGAACTTTTGTCCTGGGGCTCTCAAAGCACGACACTAAGCCAAACACCATCAAGGTCAGCGTCAAACAAGGAGATCCAATGTCACCAAATCAATCCGTTACACTACAACCTAGGAAAAGATGGCTATGGATTCCACCAGAGCAAACGCAGCAATGTGGAAAAAGCAGATTACCACCTGGGCCTTCGTTGATGACAACCACCTTAATATTCTTTGTGTGGATTCTGACAACCAACAAAAGCTTGCCTTTTAATAGCCAACAAGTGACAAAGAAGTCTCATAGCTGAACTGGGTTTCTCTGACAGTGCACAATCACTCCAAAGTCATCATTCAATACCCTGGGAAAAACCACAACCCACACGTGGGCCGCATTCACAGAACCAGCTGAGGCCTCCTACTCAGAGGCACATGAGTATACCTTCGTTGAGAACAACAGAGCATAAAACTTAGATCAAGTTAAAGATCTACAGAACTTTTCTTGGCAAGGTAAACTCCATAACCACCTGATGTTGATTATTACCCTTAAAACTAAGCAGCACATAAACATCTTGCCTGCATATCTCCTGTTCTCATATGATCATTAGTGACCCTTAGTCTGGGGATTTTGAGTCTCCTCCTGGGCCTGGGGTTCAGTGCTCCCTCTTTGCGTAGCTAGTCAAGGTTTTTACTCACTAGCAGCTTGTAAAAGGATTTTGTGGTTTATCCGCTCATTTTAAAAGATGGTCCAAGTAGATTTCGTCAGGGCCAGGCTGTCAGAGAAAGTATTTCATTTAACCTCCGTATTTTCTTCTTCTTCTTCTTTTATTACATCCTTACCACTTTACTCTTCCAAATGAGAATCCTGTGCTTTAAGCTATATAGTTACCACCATCTTTACATTTCCATCTTTTCCTGTTTTAGGCTTACTGCACATCCAGGAGTGATTGTCATTGCTGTACACGTTGCTTTGACTACAAAATAGAAGCTGACTGAAAAAAAGAAGTATGATTAATGCTGGTGAAATATTGCTACAGAATCACTAGAGTAAAAGATTTCACATCAGTATCTGTTACAGTACTAAAAAGGGTTATAAAATAGTGTAGTTAATCCTAGTAACATGGTATATTGTAAGGCAAGATGAGAGAATAAACTTGGTGTTTATGATTAATTGCTTTTAGCTGCAATGCTCTGTAAATGCCACTTTGAAAATACTTGGAGTTACAGACTTGTCCTGTGTCATACCAGGGATGTGGGGATCACAAGCAAAGGACAATATCGTATTTCATACCTGAAACCATGACTGGATGCAAATCACACATGTTGCTGCTGCTGTCTGCCTTTCTCAATGGCTTTAAATGAAAGGAACTGGGTTTCTTTGAGAACAGGCTCACGGACTGCCTTGATGGTTGCCCCTTGTCCCAGCCAGAAGTTTTCCCAGTGCATTCCACAGAATCATAGAATCAGAATCATAGAAGAGTTTTGGCTGGAAAAGACCTTCATGATTATCGAGTCCAATGTTTTCCTAGCCCTATCAACACCACTAAACCATGTCCTTTCAGGCAACATCTACCCTTCTCTTAAACACCTCCGAAATGGCAACTCAGCTACCTCCCTGGGCAGCCTGTTCCAATGCCTGACAACCCTTTTGGTAAAGAAATTCTTCCCAATATCCAACCTGAACCTCCTCTGGTGCAACTTCAGGCCATTTCCCCTTGTCCTATCACTTGCCACTAGGGAGAACAGACCATGGTGGAGGGCAGAAGACAGGCACTTCAGCCAGGTCCTTCAGTCAGTTAACTCAATTCAGTAATGGGTTCTTCTGAACCTGTCCTTCTCCGTACAAGAATGGCTTTCTGCAGGGTAAGTAAGGTCCAGGAGTTCCCACCCAGCACAAAAAGAGACCACTACAAGGTCAGAAGCGGGAGCAGCTGCTAGGTGGTCAGTTTGGGACAGGGTGCCAGGCCCCACCTATGCTTCAGGGGAGGATGGCTTATATCCCAGCCAAGGACAGTCCTGGTGGGGCCCAGGCTACCAAGACACATTGGGGACTGCCCATAGCCAGGAGCCCCTCAGCACAGCTCAGTATCACAGCATTCCCAGACCTGGCCCTGCAGAGGGAAGCGAGGGGCTCTGTTCCTCGCTGTTGTCTTGATTTACATGCCAAAATCCTTCTACTGCCGTTTCTTTTCATCGCTGCTACCCCTTCTCATAATCTTTCCTAACATCTTCATTGTACTGCAAGATAAAAGAGATTTTCATGTCAGAAAAGGAATATGTCTGCATTCTTCCACAAATGTGTACGAGTGTATATTCCAGAAAAAAAGTATGACTTTTAGAAAGGAGATATTTTCTTTTCAACCAAGTTTTTGTAGAATTGTGAGTTACAGACAAGTTGGCTTACTTTTTTGTATAGCCTCTTTAAACGTTTGAAAAAATAGTACATTAAAAATACGGAGTTAGTAGACAAAAAGACAAACGTGTCATTAGAACTGTTTTAACACAAATAATCCAATCTAAATGTAAGATCCATTCCCTCCTGCATTTATAATTACCAATTTGCAAAATTTACCTTCTTTAGCAGCCTCTGTTGTGAAAGGATTGATTTTGTTGAGGTTTATTAGCCATAGCAAACCCCTCGGGACGTGCCAAACCTAAACCTAAGTAGGAGTTTACCTTAATGCAAAGAAAAGGGCTCAGAATAGGTGAGCAACCGTGATTGCTGCAGAGCAGCCTCAACTTGTGTTCAAATCCACAGGGTGGCAACAGAGACAACCCCTCCGAGCATCTGTCCTTCATGTTCTAGCTGGTGTAATTGCTACCACATGTGCTTCAGGAAAAGGTGCTCCGCCTTCCAAGCTCATTGGCTTTGCAGTTCCACTGATAATGAAATTTCATCTAGATGCCATACCAGCATATTCGCTTTTGCAAATATTGAACGACTGGTAGATAACTAGCAACCACTGGAACCTGGAATTACCAAAGTAAGACAAACTCCTTCAGAAAGAACATTTTGGATTTATCCAGTAGAAAGGAATCTGGAAGGTATTTTTGGATCCTGATGGAAACTGCTTGCACATGGAACTTAGCAGAGAGAAATTTTCAAATCATCCTAACACAAGTGTGAATTTATTGTACACCCTTATCTGTTTGCCCTCATATAATTTGATTCCCAAAGGAAGCTATATTCCTTCCTTCCATGTCAACTTGCACTGTGATTAAAGAAAAATATGCTATTTTAGATTCAATAAATTATATACAGAATGTTGATTGCCAAAGATTTCTGATTACAAAGGGTCATTAAATGGTAGCTGTAAGATAGATTGTGGGGACAGCATGTAATCGTGGTCCAATTCATCTGTTGAAAGAGGTTCTACGTCAGACTTTCCAAATACTTAGAACTAAAGCCTACTAGTCAGGGAGTGCAGAAATACTGCGGCAAGGACATTGGATTTTCCTATTTGTCTTCTGTGTGCCCTTTATGACTGCCTCATATTCCCAATAGCAGGAAAACTAGGATTATCTTCCAATGATTCAGGAGGCAGAATGATAACCCAGATGAGTTCTGAGTTCCTGAAATGTGCGGTTTCTCGCTGTTGTTCAGTAGGTCAATGTCTTTCTGCAAAATTGGAAGTTGAAGAGCTGCAATTTGAAAGTTCTCTATTGCCACTTATAAGTGAAATTTGATTTTTCTAGACAAACGAAGTACGGTAAATGTAGGTTTTTTGGACTTCAGTAGATGAGTTGCCAGTTGACCACAGCTGGATGTATTAGCTGAGCTAAATAGGAGCTATAATGTGAACAAAGGACTAGGTAAAGATCTGATGAAGACGATAAGCTGTGCTGAAAGCAGAAATAGGGTCAGTTTAGGAACAGTGTTTTGTCATTCTTCCATCAATAACTAAGGACAGAAAATAGTAGCATGTTAGCAAAATACTCATGACACAATCTCAGAAGAGTTATGAAGGCTGAAAAAGTACCATTCAGGAAGAACTGAGCACCTCAATGTACTGGAGTAGCAGAAATTAGGTGAAATTTAAAATATGCTTTTGGCAATTTAGAAAAAGTAGTTCTGCTGCAAGCTGGGAAATCCTCAGTTGGAACTGCCAAAGGAGAGGAAAGGTGTTGATCCAATGATTAATCAGGAGATAGCTCATCCACAGAACTGACAAGGTCATGAAAAAATCAAGTGCTATCTCTAAGCAGACAGATAGAGGTATTTCAAGTCAAGGTAGTGAAATATTAATGCTTGATTATAAAGCACTGGGCTACAGTATACAGTTCTCCATGTCAAGGTTAAAGACTTTTTTTGTAACTTCTGTTCAAAAGACAAAAAACAGCCTTCTTGGAGCATAAAAGGACTGAAATTCTAGACCAGCCTTTTAGAAACAGGGATTTAAAAAATAAAATCTAGTCTGAATCAACACAATAAGGTTGCAAAGGGATGCTGTGATGTGTTCACCTTCTTTGACAGGGGCTGGACTTGCAAGATCCCTTCTAGTTTGTTATTTTGACCACCCTGTATCATCGTATGCTATCAGCCTGGAGGGCTTAGCTGACAAAATTCTTTCTTACGACATATACTGCGCTAGATTTTATATATGGTTTTCAGTGGCAAGTATTTACCTTTTCATAACACTGAGGTACAAGCAGAACAGTCTTATTATGATTGTACGGAAAGAATGAGGATGTGAGTAAAGTCTGTGATATTTGTTAACCAGTGTCACTTTTTTATTTTTGACCAGCATATCGTAGGGTCATTGAAAGGGTGACGGGACCTTTGATTTCAAGCCTGTTTCCAAGAAGGATGTTATGTTCTTCAGACCTTGTTCTATAATGATTAGAGGCATTAGGGTAAGGAGATTACTCTTATGATTTTAAAGGTCAGATTTTTATAATCCCTTCTATTCTCCATCCTTTTTGTCAGAGCCTTTAGTAGAGTAATATCTCTTACAGTGAAGGAATAACATGTTCCAGTAATTATCAGAAAAAATGTTGTACACATACACTGGGGGAAACTGGGTGGAATGGTGATTCACATACAGATTATATTCCTGATAAAAAATAGTACTAAATGTCTATATCCAGCATGAGGCTAGTGGAATATTTTTACTCTATTTACTAGGGCTATATATGTGAGTTTAAAGAGGGGAGTGGCAGAGCTGTTTCATAACCTTATAGGCGATTACAGTTTATAGCCAAATTATCTCCTGAATTGCATTAGCTGAAATCAATGTATTCTGCTAGATGAACAGACTGTTCCATAAAACCTTGGCAGATAAAGCATTAAGTGTCAGAGCTGACTTGGTCAATCAAATGATTTGCTGACGCTTCTCTTTACTACGAGCCTGCACTTTCAAGTTTAGTGCCAAAGGTTCACTATATATAGCTGAAGACAGTAAATAGATGTTCTCTTTTTGAGCAGGTTTCTAACTCGCTGCCTGCTTCATTATCTCCTCACTGGGGCAGCATTTTCAGTCAGAAAATTTAAAATATGGTGAAGCTACAGTTGCCCAATCGTGGCCTGGAGGACAGGATACCTTCCCATGCAGAACTTGAGGTCCTTGAGAAAGAAGAGGCAGACTCCAGACCAAAATGGGATAACAAGGCTCAGTATATGCTGACGTGCGTAGGGTTTTGTGTGGGCTTAGGAAATGTGTGGCGGTTCCCATATCTCTGTCAGAGCCATGGAGGAGGTATGTCTTTAAATATATCTTAACTAATTTTGGCTATAAACTAGGTTTGATCTCTCTTGTGGGAAACAAATAATGGGATATATTTAGAACTGGTCAGTTTTTGTAAGAACAGTGATGCTTGTCTCTAGAAGACTGTCTAATGGAGAAGGTTATTTCACAGGCTATGAACACCCACTAAAATCACATTATGTTAGCGATGAAAGAAAAGGAAGGGACTGTTTTTATTTCAGGACACAAGCCTGATCAAATCAATCTCACACTGTCATGTACATAGTACATTTTCTCAATCTAAAATTTTTACTTTACATGCATACATATATAAAATGTATAATTTAAAATATTAAAAAACTACTTGGGAGTATGATTCTGATCATGACCCCAAATGATCTTTTCATAAGAGGACTTAAATTGGTTTTGGACTGATCTGTGTATCAACTGTAAGGTCAGTGTTTGTGTAATTTGTGATTGGAGTAACAGCATGAAAGTAGTTCATATTAAGAATACGTTTTTAGCAAACGTATGCTATTTACCATATAATTTACTGTGACTCCTTAGGATTAAGGTTGGGACTGAATGACCATATTAAAGAATTTGTTTCACTGTTTTGCTGCTTGTTTTTAAAGAGGATCTTGAGATGAACCTTTGCTTGAATATCACAACATAAATTTATCATTTTCTGACAGCCTTTTCTGCTCACTATCTACCTGTTATCTGCCTTTTACTCCAGCATATGTGTGAAAAGTGTTTGTTCCTGTGTGATGTTTTATCTAGAAAGAATTTTTTTTGGCTTAAGGAACAGTATTTCAAAGTAATTGTCATTAAATGTATAGAGAGATATTTGAAAATTGTTCTTCCTAGTAAGAGTAGAGACCAAACAGGGCTCTATGGGGAGCTGCCGGTACCAACTCAGGGACATTTAACAACAGATGAATCAGTTGCAAGAAGAGATGCTTTTAATGTTAAGATTTCTCTAACATAGGCTGGTGTTTGGTTTGCAGCGTAAATCGAAGGTCACTTGCAATACAGCCCTCTCTTGTACCACGGAAGTTACAGAATACAGGAAAAAAAAAAAACATAACCCCCTTTCTATGTGTGGCAATTTTAATTTGAAACAGTGGATGAATATGTCCAAAATTCATGGCACTCACTGGCTTCTCAGGTTCTTCCACTTAGTCTTAGAAAGTGGACATGCCCTTTTTTCACAGGGTTGATTTATAGGCACTTTCCTACTTTTCTGTCTGTCTTTCCTTTCCCTCACGTTCTAGCCCTATGAAATGCAGCTAAAAAGTGAACAACCAACGAACAATAAAAACTTGGTGTGGATCGTGGTTTTCTAACTGATGTCAGTGAGGATGTGTGAATTGCTTGTGTGTGTCTCTCAGCACTGTGTTTTAATTTATCCTTTGGTAGCAAGTTTTTTTGCCTTTCTTGCCATTCTGTGGCTTGCTTGTTCAGGAACAGTAACAACAGTTACCCTCAGCTTCTTGCTTCCCTGGGACTCTCTCACCAAAATTTTAGGCAGAAGTTGAAAGGTGGCACATAGCAAAGAAATGATGTAGCTGGCTCTGGGCTTAGAGCTGCTGTACAGATGTGTGTCCATGCAGCCAAGCTACTTTCTCTCTCAGTTCTTCTGCAGAACACCAAATGCTGTGACTCGTATCAGTAACTAAGAGTGAGCAGCAATGCTCTCCACGTGAGGGTGGGGAGCTGCTGTGCAATCCCTCCTCCTTCCTTGCTGTACAGTGCACTTCAGCCTCTTCTGGTTGGTCTAAATCCAACTCCTGCCACCACTGCTACCGTCTCATTATAGCGTCTCTTCTCCAACTTCTCCCTTCAGTCAGCAAAAAAAAAGGGTCTTGCTTCTCTTTGCATGGATAGCTTTGAATTTGACCACGTGACTATACATATTGTAAAAATGGATCATGAAGTTTTTATTTCTCAGGATATTTTGGTCTTGGGACATTTTCTGCCTTATGAGATTTCCTGGATCCTGCCTCTCTAATTCCCACTCGGCCATGTTCCCAGCATAGCAAACATCCGATAGATGCAGCACTCTGCATCACCTTCGATTTCACAGGTACCCTTAAGTCTGGCTTCAGCTACCTCCAGTGGGAAATACACATTTACTAGGCGTTTTGGTCAAGTTTTGCCTTAGTCTTTGCCACTCGGCATGGTGGCCAAGATGATTCATTCATCTTTGCCTTCACGTGGCCCACCCAGGGACACAGATGTGCCTCTGTAACAGAGTAGGGGAAACCTGCAATGTCACACACCTTCTTCCAAGTTCACTGATACAACACATACACCACAGTTATGAGTGTGCTGAGGAAGCTCCATTTTCCCCTTCTCTGCCCAGTGCCTTTACCCTGGATAGTGTATGTCTTCATACTTGATACCTCCGAGACGTGTCTTCACTGAATCCTGAGTGGGGAGCAGGAGGAATCTCTGCTGCTGCACTCTTTCACTGGAGATGTGGATTACACTGCTCCTCAGTCTGTCCCTGGAATGTTTATAGAGTCCTAAAGGTCGCTTTGGATATGATGGTGGATTATGGCTGTGCATTAAGAGACAGAAAAAAATACCACACACAGTAAGTATTTGCAGAGGATGAGAAACAGCCCCGCGGAATGACATAATTAGAAGTTGACTCATAAGGTGCATGCAGAATCAAGGTTGCAAAGACTACCTCGTGAAAATTGTTTCCAGTTTCTGAGGGTTGGCTTTGCTACCTTACCTTCTTTCTTTTTGAAATACACGTTGTGTGGATGAACTTTTGGAGTCACTTAGCACAGATAAGGTCTGGCAGAAAGGGTGTAGAGAGTCAGTATTTCAGAAAGGACACTCCCAAATAAGGTTAAATGTTCACCTGCTTTGTGAATCGGTGTTTGCACTTTTTATATCCTTCATGGAATGGACTATAGCGACGTATAACATTTATCCTTGGGCTTCAAGGAAGGCAGATTTTCTCTCTGCAAATTGACTGTAGTGAAGGTAGTTAGAAACATTGAGTTTATAGATAAGTCTTGTTTTCACAGGTTTCAGCTTAAAGCTAGAATTATTCAGAGGCTACTTCTTCCCAAACACAATACTGTGATAGTGCCTTGACACTGTGATACCCAGTACACCAAAAGAAATTGGTTGGTTACTCAATTTACCCACTTTTGTTGTCATAGATTATGAGTTTATATTTTTAATAATGGAATATTTACCCCAGTAAGATTTGGTGAAGTAAACCACTTTTAATACTTTTCATGTGTTAAAAGTTGTAAAATATATCATTACCACAGGTGAACTGGATTTTAATATACACGCAGTGCAAAAGCTACGGTGTTTGCCTCAGCGCTTTCACCAACTTAACGGGATTGAACTTTCCTTTCATTCGACAGCTATCTCTGAAATGACACATAGCTTTCATTTAATCTTTATTGAGCAACATGTCATTTAATCAACTGTTAAACATTTTTGTTTCATCCCTGATGAGCGTTATAAAAAGAGGATGTGTACTTAATGTTTAAACCACTGATTAAAAAAGAGTCTTTAAGTCTACAGCTCGCATATGTCTGCAGTAAACCATGCTAATGTGTGAGGGAGAATTTTTTTTCTCTGTGTATGTCACACTGGATGAAGTGACAGTACTGACATCAGTAGTTCCTAGCTGGTACTTGTATCCTTACTACAGTTGAGGTATAAGCATATGACAGTATAGAAAAACATCTCTGTCTAAAGCCTACCTGTCTTCCCTTTATGAAGAATTATGTGAAAGAAATATATATTTTTCCATTTTGCATTAGAAACTCTTAAATAGAAGGGAGAGTAATAGTTATATGGATGCTCAGATCAAATATGTGTTCTGAAATACTGTACTGAAACAGGATAGGAATCTAAAATCTCAGTTACAAGGTTTTCAGACTGGAAGATTACTCATCTATAGAGCATTTATTTTCAGATCATTGGTTTATTTGTTAGGTTCATAAAATTGTGACAGCTTAAAAAGCATTGATTTTTTTTTTTTTATGTCCTATGTAGCAGCTTTGCAGAGTCATTAGCATTTACTTTTCCCATTATAGCTTCTTTCAGAAAGGTTGGAGAGAAATTGAGAGAAGTGGAAAATACAGCAGAGCTGGATTTCTGAGATGGCTGTTAGAATTGAACCCTGGAAAGAGAAGAAGCCAAAAAAAGATAAAAGTAAGATACATAACTGAGAACAGCCATTTCATTTCTCTTGAAAGAAAGCTGATATTCCTGCAGCTGAATACAGGTAGTTTTACTTATTTGTCCAGTTCTGACACAGCAGACCCTGCATTTTTAACTCATCAGAGCTACCATACTACACATGGCTAGCCCTTCAAGCTAGAAATGTTTTAGTTAGGTCTGTTTGTGTAGAGATACAGATTCTTCACAGTGGGTGTATACACACACCAGGTACTTTATGTCTGTGATAACAAAGGGAGAAGACAGAAACCCACCTTCTCCGTTTGCGTCCCTCCCAGAACCTGAAATTTACTTCCTGGTGATCCCAAGGTAGTGAGGAAGTTGGAGAGCCATGAGCACACAGTAGGACAGCACAGCTTTTTCATGTGAAGAACATCCATTCCTCTTCTTGAGGCTGCATGGGGAAGGTCGTGGAGTCCTTTTATCTGACTGCTCTGTCAAATACATGTTATGCTTTAAAGACTTCTTTTACGACACCTTAATAAAGGCACCTCTGTAAGTAACTCAAGACTTCAGGAAATCCCCTGAGGTTGACAGAGCACTTGTGGCATCTCCACCAGAGAAGATGGTTCAGTTCTGAGAGCCTTGCAGCAAATTGGATGCCCTCTGCTGTCCAGGGGGACAGTTACGGCATAAGGACAATGCGGCTGCTGAATCACACTGTCTTGGAGGGTGAGGCATGGTGTGTACCCAGACTGCTAGAGCCCAGATCTAAATATCAATTAGCCTGCCTTCTACTGAAAGTGAAAACTTGAGACTACCTTTGAATACTGTCTAAAGAAAATGCTTCTAATGTTTCATAGGAAACAACCCGATCTTTCCCTTCTGCTAACAGAGATGGTAACTGCCAAAAAATGTTTTCGTTGACAGATGCAGTAAGAAACAAGTGGTCATAGACTGAAAGGATCATAAAGGCTGTGTATTTCCTTATGCAACAAGATCTTTGACCTGAGGAAGAATTTTAAATCACGTCCTTAAGTGATCTTTACTGTGAGCTGACGGAAAAATCGTGATGTATCTCCATTAGGAGCAAATAAGGTGCTTTAGCAGAATGAACTGCCAATCCATTCTTAAGTTTTAAGTGACAATCGCTACAAGCTGGGTTTCAAAGGGTGACAAGGACTTACCCTGAGTGCAAATGAGGAGTATTTGGACCAGGTAGCTCCATGGATTTATCTTCTGGACTTAATTACTGCCATTGCTGAGGAAGGGCTTTAGTAGAGAGAAGTGAGATTGAAGTACAGCAAAGACCTATCCAGCATCCAAAAGTGGAGGTAAAAAAAGATCTGCAGAGTAGCCATACTGTGGGTGAGGTTTCAGAATCTTAGGAGGTATCGTATGGAATACTCTGGAACTAAAAACTGCTGGTATAAACAGAATCATCTTATTCTTATCACATCTTACCCCAATAAGAGTTCCTGGAGAGATTGCATCAGATGTGTGCCAGCCTGATGTGAGCTTGGAGCACAAGACATATTTCTGGCTTCTTGCAGCTCCGTACATTGATAAGTAACTTCACCAGAGGCCCCTTGTTTGGAGGTTTTCCCGCTGACCCTCCCATGTAGGAACAGTGAGAGGGCACTCCTTGCCTACACTGCAAAAATCCAGTTGTCTATGAAAGCCAGAATAAAACCGTTGTGAGAAGTGTTATTCACAGATACAGGGTGGGGTATCAGTAGAGAGCAAACTTTCTGAAGTCAGACGAAGAGGGGCACTTACATGCACACCAGTGCATGTTCCAGCACAAGCAAGCAAATCCATACATACTAAACAGGACAAACTTTTAGAAATGCCAGAAACCATCTGAAAGGACAGAGGGAGTCAGTTCCTTGCAGTGACCAAGTCTGACACAGTTTCAATGAATCCCAGAACCAGAACTGAGTAAGACTTTTGCACCATCAACAACTCCAGGGCACAAGCAGCTGTCCTAGCAAGGACTCTGTGGTCTCTGGAAAAGGGAGTGTAGCTGAGGTATGAGAAGTGGGGAAGAAAATAAATAAGATTCCGTCCTCCTTGGTGATGATGTCCATATTATCCATTTCCCTAGGTGACAGACTGACACAGAAGAAAGGAAGGAAGACTCAGCAGAGTCAGAAATTTTAGCTAAGTTCTCTACAAATAACAATTCATAAGTCCTTCATTTTTTCAGCAATAAAAAGCATATCCAGAGTCAGTTATTCTTCTGTCTTGAGTTTGAAAACTTTTCAGCTTGTCAGTCTCTGCTTTTACAGTGATAGATACTTTTTAATGCAAACAAGATGAGTTACGCTGATTTTGAAGAGTGTTAACATTTTAGTAAGAAGTTTTTGTGTTGCTAAATGACATGGTTTACTGAAGTCTGAGATATCATGTCTATACAGCCACCTTTGGCAACTGTCCAACAAAAAAATGTATTTGCTGGTGCATGAGTGATTAGTCATTGAACCTGGTGCGTGGCATGTGCATTTTCAAATTGGTCAGCATTTTGAATAGCATTTTATGTATTCATTCTGATTTTAATTAGTGAATCTTAAAAATGTCAACGAAAGACAAGTGAGTAACTAGCATTACCTGAATTCCATAGAAATGGAAAGCAAAAAGCATAGCTGGCCGATTTCATTATAATAGTGGCTACTTGATACAACAATATTATTTTCAGCAGACTGTGAGGTACATAGAAAATTAAGACTTTGCACTAATGATAATTTCTAAAACTCTGGTGTAGACAATATCAAGAAGTACCCTATGGAGAAGAAAAACATGCAATTCAGCTCTTCCAAAAATCATCCAACTGCCTTGAATTCAAAACTATAGTTTCCGTTCTTCACATTTCCTCTTTCACTGTCATCTGATTTCTGTTGCATACATGGGGAAAACATCAGCAAATATTCAAACCAGAACGAGCTGTTCACATACTGTTCTGCACTTTTTAAATGCTCTTATATTACTTACTGCCTATGGTTAGGAAGTTAAAGACTACTTGTAGTGACAGACAACCATAATTTTAATATGTAGCAACTTTCAAACATTTGACTCTCCACTTTGGTACCAGCCAGTTACTGGTTATTTTATGTAAACAGGCCAAGGCTCCTGCCTAATTTTTTTGAGGCATCTTGCTTAGTTAATTCAGCTACCTCATGTAATTTTCATGTTTCATAATTATAAAAACCTTTCTTTTTTTTCGGAATACAAAGGAAATCATTCCAGGAAAGTAACTACCTCTCTTCCACTTGCAATCCAAAGGTAGCCTCTTCGAAGTTTAAACTTGGGAGAGTACAATCACTATTTATATTTGTCGCTTATGTAGAATTAAGAATTTCTACCTGAAATCACATATGTAACAAAATCCCCTGCTTGGGCACTTGGGCAAAAGGATTGTTCAGAAACTGGAGAAGAGTTTCCACAATTACACTTGCAACTCGCTTGTTGTTTCAAAAGCCCTCGGAACTGAAGTTTGCGCTTTATTGCAGTACTTCACTGATGGGAAATATTTTTTTTTTTTCCCCCCCCATTATAGGAGCCTTCATGATCCCTTTCTTGATTTTGCTAATCCTGGAGGGTATCCCCCTGCTTCATCTTGAGTTTGCCATTGGTCAAAGGCTGAGGAAAGGCAGCGTGGGAGTGTGGAGCTCTATCCACCCTACCCTGAAAGGGGTTGGTAAGTCTGAAGAGGATACAAAAAGTCGCCTGAGAAAGCCTTAAGAGCAAATCTTCAGGATTTTATTCTGGTGTGCCATAAGAGATTCCAGGATCTAATCCTTTTCCCTTCTCACTAACTCTGCACCGACAGGTGGCACCAGCAATGACAAGGCACTATGACAATATTGTGTCCACAATCCCAGGTACTACAGGTCCAGTGAAAACCTTTTTTTTAATTCAAGACCAATTTCAGGCTTCAAAGAGATTTTCTGTATTATTGATATTGGCCGTTTTTACCATTAGAATGAAAGTTTAAGTGTGCCAAAAATCTGTTCTATAACTGTTCTATGGATAAGTAGTAGCTGAATATTTCTCTAAGCTGGTCTACCAGACTTCAGCTCCGTGTAATGTTACTTTTTTATATCTGACAGAGGTGCCATGCTAAAAGCCATGGAGACAGTATTTTGCAGAAAATACTTCTTCATATCCGTATTAGACTTCTGAGTATTCACTTTGTCTGACAATGTAGTAGAAGCAGCATGTTGCATACAGCATTAAAAACTCCACAGTTACCTCGTTACACAGGAAGCATGGGAGGTGCCATCTGAACATCAGGAAACACTGGGAGGGTGACCAAGTACTCTTACAGGTTGTGGGGTCTCCATCCTTAGAGATATTCAAGAGCTGCCTGGACATGGTCCTGGGCAACTGGCTGTAGGTGGCTCTGCTTGAGCAGGAGGTAGGACAAGATGACCTCCAAAGGTCCCTTCCCACCTCAGCCGTTCTGTGATTCTGTGATAACCACACACTTGAAAGAGAGGAAATGGAGCCAGTTAGGACTGTTTTTGTCATCCACTGCATGTGTAAATCAGTTAAAATATTCATTCATTGCATCTGGAATTTTTCAAACTTCTTCAGAACATAAGAGCCCTCAAGAGCTCATCACTAGTGTTTACTATCTGCCAGAGACGTCACCAGAGGTCAATTACTTGGGAGCAAGTGAAGAAGGAGAGATACAGGCTTGAATCCTGAACCTTTTCACAGCCTGTGTCTCCTGGCAGCTATCTATCCTATACAACAAAGATTATTCAAACACATCTGCTGACCTCTGCAGTGATGTTGTGGAAGAAGACAACCTTGGGTCTCGTTTAGGCAAAATCCCTTGTCAGTTGAGCTTTACATGTACGCAGCACTCCAAACTCCCTAGATATCAGGAGGTCAGTCTGTGAACTGGATTGTGTGGAGTCTGTAGGGAGTTAGTCCACCCAAAATATTGGCTCCCAGGTGGGTGTCAGCTTCAGTCTCAGACTAGTTTTGGGTTGTACACCTATGAAGGGTTCACCTTTTAGGTAACATATTCACAGTGATTTAACCTACATCCAAAATAAAGAGATGAGAAAGGAAAGGCTATAAACCATGGAATTAGGGTGGGGAGGAGAGCAGGGAAAGGTTGAGGCTCATACCATACATTTTGATACGTCTTGAAAACTAAGAGTATTGAAATTTGCTTTGTGTTCTGATTTTTATTTTTTCAGGCATAGCGGCAATGTGCGTATCTTTCCTTGTGGGTTTATATTATAATACTATTATTGCCTGGGTAATGTGGTATTTCTTCAACTCCTTCCAAGAGCCCCTGCCTTGGAGTAGCTGCCCTCTCAATGACAACAGAACAGGTATATTTTACGAAATACTGCATATTGTTTTGCAGAACATTTTTCTGTTCCTAGCAGTTAGGCTAATTGAGACTCTTTCTTTAAAACAACAGTAAGATATTCCTGTCAGGAATATCACGATATTTTAATACTAGTGGTTTGTAAAAATTCGCATTATATGAAATGAGATCAGCACTTAATCTTTGAGCCAAACTTTGACTTTTTAGATGAAACTTCTGGGCTGATTTTGGCAGATGGGTTCACATACAGAATATTCACAAAGTGCAAGTCTAGCATAAATGTTAACATTTTCCAGATTCGGGAAATGTGCTTCATCCATCTCCTTACCAACAGCCTTCTGTTAGCATATTGAAAAAAAAAAAAAAAAGGATAATCCATATGAAACACCTGTGTCTCTCAATATGACAACAGTCTGTAGCTCCTTGGAGACTGCTTAGTGACAGCAGCTTTGTTTTCCATAGTCAGCCCTGCATGAAACTGCATGAAGCAGGTTTTTCTGGTGGGTCAGTGAACAGCCCTTTAGAGCACTTTGCTCCTCTTCTCCCAGAATAAGTATAAAAAGCTTCCTACAAGGGCAGACCAGGACAGAATACTGCACGGGTCAGTGCATGGCAGGGAGCTGAGAATCCAACCTGAGCTGACAAGACCCTTAATGATGCCCCAGAAAACAGAAAGACAAAGTATTGCTGATCTGAAGGAGATGTAGAAAGTGCCCACACCCCACCAGGCAAGAAAGAGTAGGATGCAAGGGGAAAGCCCAAAGCTGTTTATGCGTTTTTTTAAGGTGAGGTAGGAAGTGTACAATCACTGAGAAACACCTGCCTAACTGCTTTTCTTTTACCAAAGAAATAAATGTTCCATGCAATATACATACATACTCTCCATGATTTCATTGTGACAAGAGGCTTCTAACCTCACAATTTCTGTAGGAATAAATAAAAATTATAAAGATAGAAGAGTCTATAAGTAAGCTTCAAAGATTTTATCTGCATAGTTGAATTAATAGTAATAACAATAAAATATGTATTAAAATCCCAGTTAAAAAATTCTCTTTTAATTCTCTCATTTTCCATAAAACAAGCCTCTAAGAATCTGGAATTTGCCAACAACAAATTTGTTGAGATTAGATGGTATAATTTAGAATACTGATGTTTATTATCTAACTTCCCTTTTTTCAAGTACCTAAAAGACATACAGAATGGCAACCATTTTGTGGTTACAGATTACATAGAAGAGTGTGCCAAGAGCTCTCCTGTAGATTATTTCTGGTACAGAGAAACATTAAACATCTCCACTTCCATTGAAGATTCAGGCTCTATACAGTGGTGGCTCTTGTTATGTTTAACATGTGCATGGGGTGTACTTTATGTGTGCACAATCAGAGGCATCGAAACAACAGGAAAGGTACACTGGTTTGTTTTTTTATATGATTATATTAATTGTGCAGTTGTGATTCCTTATTCCTACAGGCTTAATCATACTGCCTATTTCTTGAGTAAAAGCATGTCTAAAACTTTGTGTGTCTTTACTGGGGTTGCTTTATGAAGAAGGAAGCTGAACAAAATGGAATTTGATTTGATATTTGATTGATTTGATTTTATTTGATTTGATTTATGTGGAGATTTTTGAGAGCAATTCAGCTTCCTTACCCCTATAGGTCCTAGGAAAACATTCTTTAGGTATTACCACATTAACATTAACATTAACCTTTAATGCAGGGTCGAGAGGCTCTGTCCTATTGCTTTGGCTGTTCTCTTCAAAACATACCTGTATAGTTTTATTTGGGTTTGTGCTAGTCCTTAATATTATCTCTCTAAAAGAGTGACCAACGTTCAGCTGCGCAGCAAAGCCCCAGGAGCCCATGCCTGCATTCGCAGCATCAACCTGATGTCAGGGTTTAGATTATTTTTTATGCTGCTTTTGAATGATCCGAGTTGAATTTCACCAATGACAATTTATCTTAAAGAGAACATTGTAACTGTAAAAATGTTCATTATCAAAATGTACTGCACACATTGTTTCTCTTTAAGTTTTCTGTAGTATGTTGTGACTTGCTTGAAACTTAACTGTTGTTAGTCACATTACCTTGTTTATTCCCCTCTTTTCTTCTGCGGTGCTATTTTTATTCAAGTATCTTATTTAAGTGTTTTATTTACACGCTTTTTGTGCAGGCTGTGTATATAACATCAACTCTTCCATACCTTGTGCTTACAATTTTTCTAATCCGTGGCCTGACGCTGAAAGGATCAACCAGTGGAATTGTGTATCTCTTCACCCCTAATGTAAGTCACTGCGTCATCTGTCCCTTTGTGAAATGTGACATAGCTCTCTCTGTAATTAACAACTGATTGAAAATTAGTGCTTTTCTAACTATCCCTCAGACACCTTTAAAATCATGATTCTGGGTGGTAAATCCTTTGTATCGGGTGTAAAACACACACATACACACACATGCTGTCTCTCCCTCCCTCTGTCAAAATCTGTTATAAGCAATAGAAGGACCATCACAGAGCAAGGCAATGCGGTTGCCATAAAGGTGTTTTCTTCTCCTGCATTCTAGTTAAGCACGAGTCTAACTTTGAAGCACAAATCATCCAGCTGGGAGTAGAAACTATCTAATCAATATGGCTAAATGGACAAAAGGCTTAAGAGGATGTTTTAATTATACAACAGTTTTTAAACAAAACTAAAAGGGGGTTGGTTTTCCATGAGAAGACCACTGAATGGCCATTATTAATGTTAAATAATAAACACCTTTGCTGGAAACAGGCATGGCAGCTGTCAGCCACGGAAAGTAATTTGTTTATCAATTTTCAAAATACTTGTGGAAAACCTACACATAGATTTTCTTTTTGAAAAGAAAAAGTAAGCCTGACAAGAGTATTGACTTATTAGTTAACATTTTTCAAAAATGGTGAGTTCTGCATGGCTAGTGTTCTTGTTTTAATTACTGTTTTTTAATCCATGGTATTTTGTCTAAATATGCTTAAAGTTGTATGTCTGATGCCTCAGGTTACCGAGCTGGCTAACCCAGTGACCTGGCTGGATGCAGGTGCTCAGGTGTTTTACTCTTTCTCCCTGGCCTTCGGAGGCCTCATTTCATTCTCCAGTTACAACTCTGTTCAGTAAGTAGCCAGCCAAAGGCCAAATTTTATATGAATATTCTTTCAAATGAAGCATGCCCACTTCTGCCTAGTCATTAGATGGCAATTACTTGGGACCAGGACACCACCCCCTCAGCCAGGTAAGGCACATCTCCTCTGACTGATTTTTGCTTTCCTGAGCCAAGATTTCATGTCCCAGTGCTGGCAGATTTCCAGCAGAAAGATAAGGTGGCACAGGCTGGGAAAAGGGGCCCTGGCTGCCCGCCACCAGCTGACGAGCAGGAGTTTCCTTTGCAGGGCTGCTCGACACACGGTGATGCTCTTTGTCTCCACGCTGTCAGGCCTGGGTGATGGCACTCACATTTCACAGCACTTCACAGACCACGGTTTACATCTTTAACTTAGAGGTTCAAAGATATATCTAGGAGTTTTGAAATTCAAATTCAGTTCCTTTCTTTACATACACAATTGAAGTAGAGAAGAGGAGGAGTACAAATCTCCATCATGCAGGGAATGACCCCATCAGCAAAATACGACATGGTGCTGTATTCTATACTCACTCTCCCAAAATACTGGAGCAACCACCAGTGTCTCTTAGTGCCTTCCATCCCTTCAGTGCTGGCCTCTTGAAAGACAAACAGTGCAGCATTCTGTGAACGCAATATTTTTGATAAATATCTCCAAAATAAATTTTGGCTATCTGGTTTGGTCATGCATTCAGAAATCCGTGTTTCAGTTTTGGCTCAGGTTCAACCACGCCACAACAGCATTTCACTCACTGCTGT
This sequence comes from Apaloderma vittatum, assembly GCF_000703405.1. NCBI lineage: Eukaryota > Metazoa > Chordata > Aves > Trogoniformes > Trogonidae > Apaloderma > Apaloderma vittatum. The sequence continues at coordinate 26,470 of NW_009724461.1, forward strand.
AATTCCTTGCCACCACTCTTGATTTCAGACATTTTTCAAAAGTTTGCCTGGGACTTTTGGTGCCTGCGAGTCTCAGTGTGAGGTGACAAGCCTCGCTTCAAATCCAAATCAACATTCTCAGAATTGTGAGGTGCAGGGCTGAGAATGTTCTGCATCTTTCCAAAGGACCTAAAGAAAAGGAGCGTTGTCCTCCCACTTTTTCAACACACAATGCTGTTGCACCAGGCCACGTTCCTTCAATTCTCAATCATTCATGACTTGAGGAAGAAACTGCAGGAAGCAGTGAAAACCTCATGGAGATACAAGAAAAACCAGGCAAATACCAATAGCGTTACACTGTGGTGTTGGGCCACCTGCAGTCCAACACAAGTTTGGACCAGGTGTCAGTGACTCGGCTCTCAGATGGTTTGAGAGTATAAACACCTCGGGAAATACGTGAGGTTTCAATGCCATCAGGGATTCACTCATTCACAACCAGGAGGAGCTTGAGCACCTTACTTTCTCTGAAGGGAAGAAATATTTTTATCAAGTCTGTCATTGAGAATCTCATGCTACAGTGAAAAAACCCCAGGAGTACAGCAAGGAAATTCAATACAATGCCTTCTGCCCACTAAAGGCCTATTTGCCCTGCTATGCATGAGGAAAGGTCACAGTGTCACAGGTCTGGGCTGGACAGGCTTGTCTTTCCTCTCCTCTTGAAAGTGATAAGGAAATTAAATATGGCAACACCAGGGTAATCTCAGTAGTGCTGTCTTGCCCAGGAGAAGTATGATATCTAGAGCTTTACAGCCTTCTCATAAAATCATTAACTAATTTAATATTGATTCTTTATCTTCTCTCTCAGATGAATGTCTCTTCCTGGCTCTGCAGTATTTTCATCTTGGCACAGATATGCTGGCAGGAGCCCACAGCAGAGAAGCCTCTAAAAAGCAGTTTAACTTTCACAATGTATTAAGTTGTCTATCCAGCCTTATCAACCTAACCTGCCATCGTATTTCCAAAACTTGAGGAAATTTCAAACCATCTTCTGTCCAGCTATCAAACAAAATTGTTCCCAAGTGCTCTTGGCAACTGCAACTTCACCAGACCAAAGTGCTTTGGAAGCTTTTGGTCACTTCTCCCTTCTGACTGTCTGAATTCAAACCCTTCTCACCTTGCAGCAGAACACCTTGGCAACTCAGATACAGCTTATGCCCACGTGCATCTGCACATGAAAAGGAGAAGTTTTTGCCCTTCATGGTTTCCTTTCCATGAAACAGACACGGAAACAACTATTCCTTATGAATAGGATTATGTGAGGGGAAAAACCCAAAAAGCATAGCTATTAAACTGCTTAAGGCACCAAGTTTTAGTTCACTAAACCTATCTTTTAACAGCTGTACTCGTATATTCTTAGAGAGCTTATTGATATATCTGCATCTGCAGACTACTTTTTTGTTAACCTCAGTAGCCAGTTTTTAGTATTTTTTGAGGGGAATGCATTTGAAATTCATTCTTTTCTTTTTTCTTTTTTTTCTTCTTTGAATTGCAGCAATAACTGTGAGAAGGATGCCCTGATTATCTCAGTGATCAATGGTTTCACATCCATCTATGCAGCAACTGTCATATACTCCATCATTGGATTCAGAGCCACAGAAAGATATGATGACTGTTTTGACAAGTAAGTTATTGAAAAAATCCCACAAAATATACAAATGTTTGTTTGACGGAGACAGCTCTGTCAGCTTGATGATAATTGATTTATTTTTTCTGCACAACCACAGCTCCTGACTCACATGATATCAGAACATTCACTACTTCAGAAAAATTAAATCATGTGGTGTCAGCTCCATAGAGAATGATAATTATTCAAGCCACATTATTTCCTAGTTAGATTTTGTGTAAGCAACCATATTTTACATTACTCCCTGATATTATCAAAAAGTAACAAGGGAGGAAGAGGATATTCCATATTTTAATGAGTGTTTTTGAAACTGTTCTTTCTAATGTAAGTGCAGTTTATGTAACAATTTCTATTTACATAAGGGTAGATTCCTGATGCATTATTTCACTAAAACGTGCTAGAATATCTATAGTTTGAGAGCTAAATGCAAAAAATTAATCATTTGCCACAATGTATACAACACATGTTCTGAAGGAATGCATTTACTGAAGTGGATAAGGCAAGTTTCAATAAAACTGTTGCTGTGAAAAATGAGATTTTACATTACATGCTTCAAAAACAATCAATCAAACAAAGGATACTTGGCTGCTGCTGCTGTTTCTACTATGGCTGATGTCAAATCCTCAAAGGCCTCCTGACATAGTGGCCAAACTATGGAGTTCTGCCTTGGTGATGACTTGCAATGAGCCACTGAGAGCACTGCCCACGTTAAGCAAGCTGCCGCCAACCAGGCAGTTCTGACAGTCCTGCAGGGTCCTGGCCATGACTGAATCACCACGTAGGCACCTCAGATGACTGCGTACAACACTGGGAAATTACCCAAATTAATTCAAGAAATTCTTCACACTTCAGTTCATTAGATGAAGCTCTACAAACCTCCAAAAAATTGTCTAGAAGCTCTGCAAAAAAAAAAAAAAAAAAGGCAGCAGAATTCACAATAATGGATGCCTGCTGAGCTGACATACAGCATGAATGTAACACACCCAGGTCCCTGTATCAGCTCGATATTTAGCTCACCTCTTTGAATGCTTAGGTCTTGGCAGAGGTACCTAATTTTACCAGAGCAATTCAGACTCCCTTCTAACCAGGGCTACCAGACCCTGCAGATCCCAGCCAAGCTCCTCCACATGAGCTACAGAGGTGCACAACGTGTAACTGCAGACAACTTACACGTTCCCAGAAACTGCCTAGTCTGGGAACCGGTGCCCAGTCTGCAGTGCAGAGATGGTCACCTAACTTCTGCACAGGTTCCTAGAGTGTCCATCCATTTACTTGTTATCTGTGCTGAGAAAGGTGGTATCATGCTCACCCTGGAAGAAGAAAGAAAGAGTTGCTGGACATCGCAATTTCAAACTCTGATCTTGAGCAACAAAACCAAATTGCTTTCTTTGTATCTTTACAAAAGACACTGTGCTCCTAATAACTTGTTTGATGATGAAGATGAATCCTGAGGGTGTTTACAATAATGACAAATTATTTGTATTTCACTTTTTCAGAAATATTCTCACTCTGATGAATGCATTTGATTTGCCAGAAGGTAATGTAACGCAAGATAACTTTGAACAAATGCAGCAGCTGTGTAACATGACTGATCCATTGACCTTTGCAAGCCTGAAGTTTGAAACCTGTAATCTGGAAACTTTCCTGAATGATGTAAGTAAGTTAAACATGCTGACATATTGATACCATAAATATGGTAGAATGTTTTAATTGCCTAATACTTTTCATTTTAAGGTTGTTGGGGTTTTATGTATCTCCACTGTTTGATTACAATTGGCTTGGAATGTTCTTGGACTGAAGAATTACTTTTGATTGCCCCATTTCACTTTTGAACAGATAAGCTGTTTAATTCCTCTGAAAGGTACTGGCAATCTCTTAGACCAACTAGTAACTAAAACCACAAGTGTTGTGTGGCTGGCAAAATAGCAGCAGGTATTTCTATGGAAGTAGCTGGTTGCAGCCGTGGTGGGATGAGATCATGAGGGAAGACACTCCCAGAGAGAGGAAGCAGCAGGAACAAGCCCTGTCCCTCGTCAGTACAAGTGTATCACAACACCGAAAGAATGGATCTTGAAACCAGCGTGAAAAAAAGTTACAAAAATAATTAAATGGGTGCAACTTTTTTTTTTTTTTGGATTAAGAAGTTGGTGAATTACAGATGAAACTAGATGCCCATAAAATTCCATGAAACAGAATTTGTATTACAGTAAATACATTGCTGCATTAGGACATCTCCGTGGAAACAAAAAGCAGAACAGTGCTATGGTGTAGCACTCACCAAGTCTAGTGAATACCGATGCAAGTTTAAGTGCTGCACAATGTTAATGAGTCTAATTTTGAAGCTTCTGAAATATACCACAGGGAGTTGAAGGAACTGGACTTGCCTTTATTGTCTTCACTGAAGCTATCACCAAAATGCCCGTCTCACCTTTGTGGTCCATTCTCTTCTTCATCATGCTCTTCTGTTTGGGTTTGTCATCGATGTTTGGAAATATGGAAGGTGTGCTTGTACCTTTACAAGATCTTAAGATTATACCCCCCAAAGTGCCCAAGGAACTTGTTACTGGTAAGTGCCTTTCCTAAGGACAAGTGACCTGCCCAGGGAATCGCTTGTATGCTGAAAAACGAACCCACCACCCATCTCATTTCTCATCTGGCACGGTCCTGAGACTCCTAGATAACCTCCTGAAGGTTTTCTCATGTCCCTCAGCTAGGCAACTCCTGTGAGGTTCCTTCTGAGCCTGCAGAGAGCTAATCACCTTGTGGCTTGCCCGTCAGCCTGCTCTTGACGATTATCACCTCCTCTGTTGGGAAGGTGGAGGACCTGAGTCCTTCACCCAGGTGGGATTTCTCTCAGGAGGAGGAGGAGCTGTGTTCTCTCCTCAGCTTTCTCCTGGCTTGTTTGCAGCAAGTCCCACCTGTGCGATGTTGGGAGACTTTTGCCATTTAACCTGCATAGAAGCAGGTTAAAAAGAGTATAATTAAAAAACAAAGTCATTACCTTCAGGCACCAACTGAATTAAACGTTACTCATAAAGCTTTCAAGCTACTGGGAAAATATCTTACCTTTTTTTTTCTTTCTTTGCCTAAACATGCTGGTTTTGTTGTTGTTTTTTTGTTTGCTTGTTTTTTCTTCCACAGGTCTCATTTGTGTGGGGTCTTACTTGATAGCTTTTATTTTTGTGCTGAAGTCTGGTAATTACTGGCTGGCTCTATTTGACAGTTTTGCCGGCTCTATTCCTCTGCTGATAATTGCATTTTGTGAGATGTTTTCAGTCGTCTACATTTATGGAATAGACAGGTATGAAATACAAGTTAAACGTTACTAGAAACTAGTGCATAGATTGATTAGTTTTATAGCTGCAATCTTATTACATCTCAGAGCATAGAATTTTTGTTGTAAAAATCACTGAAAGTACGCAGCTGTAATTTAGGGTTGCTTATATGATTTAGGTTTCTAAAATAGTTCTCAGCAAATAAAAAATGCTTTTTTAAGAGTGCAGTGGAGATTTTTATTTCAACATGAAAGCTTTCCACTTTATTAATTCATTGTAATAGATAACGCTCTACAACAAGCAGCTAAAATAAACACATCCCTAAGATATTGCAAGAAAATATTAAGCATTAGCAGGTGCCCAGGAGGATAACGAGTGCCAACTATTTTTAAAGTAAGCATCTCAATGTACATATCTGCAACAGTTACAGAGGTGCCACTATAGCTCATTTATTTTTTAAATATAGTGACACTTAAATCTCCTTCTGGATAATTGCATTAAGTATTCAATTAGCAGAAGCAAAGGAGCAGCACATGGGCACTGAGCTGAAAGTTTAAACCAGAGGTATATCCCAGGAGAGTTTGAAGAGTATGCTAAATGGTTCTGTGCAAATCAGGGATCTCCAGGCAGGCTGCAGGTATTGCTTTACAGCAGGATGCAAATCCAAGGCTACGGATTCTTAGCTGATATGTCCAAGACTTTATTGCTGGTAGCAGTGAGTAATTATCCTCTCAATTTTCTAGAGATGTAATAAATCAAATTTCGCCCCGTCTGTTCACAATTAATGCATAAGAAATGTGAAAAAAGCGTGGGAGCTTCGATCACCCACAGGTTTTGCTTGAACCTGTGCCAGGCCCTCCCGCCATGCTGCTCCTGGCGATGGGGTGAATGCCCTTGTGGCACATCTTCCCCTACTTAATTTTTTATATTACCCTAGGAGGCATGAATCGACTTAGGTAAATCGGATGAGCAGAGGGAGTACCCTAGAGAGAGGAGGCTTATTTTAGTTTGTTAAAGACAGAAAAGTCTCTGTTGATCACTTTTCCTTCCCTTTAAAATCTCAGGACAAAGTCAGGTTAAAACTATTCCCAGGACACAAACATGGGCTGAAGCCACAGAGGGGTGGGGACTGATTCAGAAAAGAACTTCACACCCAACTTTCATGTTCCTGGTCAGGGCTACATTGCTGTAGCCCTCTTTGAGCACAGAGCTTATCAGGGCTGCCCAAAGGTGATGTTATCTGCTCTGGATGAATTTCTGTGACCTTTTCCTGAGGAAGAGGCACTGGTAAGAAGATGGCTCTCCTACTTGAAGAAGAGCCTGCGTGTTCCATGATGCTCACGTGAACTACACCTGGACATGCTCTGGAGTTGAGACATGGGGCTTCATATCATTTTAAAAATGATACCTAGGTCTTAGAAGTTAGGGATGAAAAGATAAAATAAATTTACAGAGTAATTGAGACTCAGCTGAATTCTGTGTGTTGTTCATAGCTTTAGGACCAACTGAACAGTCGCCTCAGGCTTATCCCCGTAGGATATGCAGGAAAGCCAGACAAGAGGGCTAAAAATACAAGCCCCAAACTTCCAAAATAATTGTTTAGTAAGTGTGAGTACATGATGCTGCATCTTATGTATAGGTCATGAATTGGTTTAAAACTAATGCAGATGGTATCACTCTCAATGCACAGTTTTTTTCTTCTTATGGAGACATTTCTGCATTCTTTATGAATAGACTGAATAACACATTTTTAGGTGTTCTGACATGTAAAGTTAAATACTGTTTCAGCCCTCAACCTGAAAAAAACCAGTAGAAATCAAAATTAAGCAAACATGCGTGGAAGCTGATTTTTAAAATTACTCCAATTTGCTTTTGGTCTTTTTCATGTCATTCCTTTTAATTCATGCAACTCTGAGATGCTCACCAAAAAAATGGTGGAACAATACTGCAATACATTATAGGGAAAGTTCATCGGCATTGGCTCTTTTGTGTCAAAACTCTATTGCATACACTTCACAAATTTCTTCAAGAAAGTTCATTTCCAAACATTGTTTTCCTGTCTTGAAACAATATCTGCCTGAATTTGAACTACTTAGGTCTAACTCCTGAGGTTGTTATCAGTCCTTGTTTCACACAGATATTAGCAAAGTCCTGGGAAGCACAGCAAGGGCTAGTTTGGACTTACCTGTTTATGAGCAGGTACCGTTTGATCCTGACCAGTTCTTACTGTCCTGAGCTTCCTGTTTTTGTTTCTAGGTTTAATAAGGATATTGAATTCATGGTTGGACACAAGCCAAATATCTTCTGGCAGATCACCTGGAGGGTTATCAGTCCTCTTATTATGTTAGTTATTTTCTTCTTCTATTTTGTGGTGAAAGTCAGGGAAGAACTACTCTACAGCGTTTGGGATCCTAGCTATGTAAGTATACAAAATTTATTTAGAACTATTTCACGTGTTCCTCTTTAATCTAGGTATCATAGTCAGTTGCATTCATTTCCCACCTGAAACAGTTTTCCAGTAAAAAACTTACTCTAAGACATTAAGTAATAATAAAAATTAACAGAAAAATAAGTCCTAAATTTAGCTGTGATGCCTGCAACTAGTATATGGTGATATCTGAATACCTTTTCAGAAGTGGACAAACCCAAACCATTAGTTCAGTTGTGGGACAGGACTGAAACAGATGCCAGTTCCCCGGTAGGGACTGTAGAAAAGCTAGAAATGTCACAGCCTTTCTATGTTGACAAAGGACCAAATCAGTGAAGCCATTTTGCTATTGCACTTGTCTCTGCGTGCATTCAAAATCACTGAACTGCAGTGGGAATGGTTCATTATCAGTGACAGAAGAAGTCAGCATTAATCAGTATAAATATTAATATGCAGGATTCTTCTTTCCTCTTCCAAATATACTGGTATGATTTAAATTACAGTTGCAGCAGTAAGTTATCCATGTCCTTCCTCCCCTTGCAGAATAAAAAGCTCCATGTGCTACAGAGAAGGGCATATTAGAAAAAAAGTGGGTCCCATAATTTTGTCCATCACCCCATCTCTTCCTTGCCTGTCTAGCTCTGCCTTTTGTTCTCCAGCTTTTCATACCAGTTGCCATCCTTAAAGCAGAAACACTTATGCAGCACACTTAATTTGTAAAGATTAATTTTTATATTCTTAAGACAGAGACAAGGAAAGAAAGGAAGACAGGGAAATGAGAATGCTTTCTTCTCTCCTCCATCCTAATAATCTTTCAGCCCTCCCACAGCCTTTGATTTCAGCCTTCCCATTCATCGGCTGTTTGGCCACCAAGCCCCAGTGGCCGGTGACCCCCTTCCCCAGTCCCACACTCCTTTGTGCCCAGGAAGTGTGCCAGGAGCAGCCCCACCTAAGTCTCCTCCAGAGACTGATTCTATAATACCATGTTCTTTCCATCACTTTTAAGTAAAAATAAGGCCAGAACAGCTGAGACTGGAAATCCTTGTGCTGGGAACTGCTGTGGAATTGTCAAACTCTGTTGCCATTGTGGCTAGCTACTCTTCTGATGATTACATTTTGGTTCTGTTGAGTTACTGAATGTGTGCATGTTCCCAGGTATTTGCTCCTCACAGTTTTCTACAACCTGATTGTTTGCTCTTTCAGGCGGAGTTCCCCAAAACAGAGAAGGTTGAATATCCCGGCTGGGTGTATGTTATTATTGTAATCCTCGCTGGAGTGCCTAGTTTGGCGATTCCTACCTTTGCCATCTACAAAGCCATCAGAAATTGCTGTCAGAAAAAAAATGATCATACGGGCCTTATCATCTCCACATCTGAGACTTCAGTTAATGGAAACTTAAAGTATTCAGCATAAACCCATTTAAAAAAAAATGCAGAAGAACATTTTGTCAGTGAGAAAAGTAAAAAAAAATTAAAGAAACCAGAGTTAATTTCATTTGCATAAAAGGGTAACTACGTATTGTTTCCAGGTAAACATTTGTTTACTTTACAATGCAGCGCACTGTGAAGAGTTATTGGCTTGGATCCTGGAAGCAGAACAGCCACACTGGCAAGTGATTGGGGCACCAGGCCAAATCATTTGTCCTCCTCCCGGTTTTGAAGCCAGCTGGTTTGCAACTGGCTTGCAGTTCTCTGTCTGGGCCTGCTTGACGTGCCATAAGTGACTCTTCAATGTGCAATCATTCTGGGTGGGTGGCCAATACGAAGGGTAACTTAATACCGACTTCTCTTGCACATTAAATTGTTTTTACTTTATAGGCCACTGTGTTGCACAAAGCCACCAATATTATTTGTCTCATGGGGAAGTTTAAAATATTTAATAAAAACATTTCTCAGTATGAGAATGCCAGTTTGATTCATTTATGATTCTAGATGTTTTATTAACTGCCTATTACTTCCAAGTTCCCAGCAGACAGTGCTGCTTTTGCTGATGACAGAAGAAGTAATCTTGCAGTGGGGCAGCAGCAGTTTGGGAAATGGCAAAAATCTGCCTTCTCTGGCACCCCTTGCTCAGGGGTGCACCACTTGTCTGGGAGGTCCATGCTGGTGGAGGATCCGAGGCACCCAAGTGGTGCAAAGCTCCTTCCTCTCATCTGTCACAACCGAGGTGGGTAGTTTTCACCTACACACAGACACGCGCACACCTGCCTTACCATGATTTCAAGCTTCTAACTTCCACGTGGCCCAGAGGAGCTTGGTCTGGAGTCCCTTTCCTTAGGTGGTCCCTGCAGAGAGAAAAGGGCACGGTTAGAGCAGCCAGGCTGAGAGCCAGGAGCAGACAGTCTAAACGTCCCCTCTAGGTAGCTGGTCCCTTTCACCCAACTCTCCCAGTACAGAGGCAACACATTCATATTGCTTTGCAGCTCTTCCTATACTCACCTTTTAAGAAGAGAATTGATCCAATTTACGCCCTAACACTCCCTTAAAATCAAAATACTCTCTTACAGGAAATAGTGGTATTTAGGGTATCTTTAGATTGCATCTCTAGAGTAGTGTATGTGCTCTAAATAGAAAGTACCAGACATTGTATGTGTATTTGAGGGGTTAAATTAATTTGCATTCCACTTTCAATTTTTTTTTAATTATTTGAATGTGAAATTATTTAAACTATTTAAAGACGTTTTAAGACTGACCAATTTTTTGTCAGATTTTCCTGAAAGCATGAGTAAAACCAAGTCTGAAGCAGTCGGCTGCACAAGGCAGGCATGTACAGCAAGCATGGCCCCAGCACAGCGCAAGGCACCTCCCAATCAGAAAAGCAGCAGCAGCAGCAGGGGCTCTGGCAGCAGCAATGCCATGTAGGTGCTGCCAAACCAGACTGAGTCCAATGACTCCTGATCACAATCCTGAGACATCCTGATAAGGGCCTGGGATGTCAAGTTGCTCCGCTACGGATCCGGGTGCTTGCAGAGCCGCAAGCAGATGAACTGCGCTCACCTGGGGAGACTTGCGTAGCCCAGATGTGAAATGGGCTTCTGGTTGGGTGATCTGCAACCTGACCGCATCTGTATGCTTAGCCGCAGAGATTTTACTTCTAAGTATTTTGAGGGGGAAAAAAATCCATCTTCATTTAGATGGCAAGTTCTTTACTACAAGGGTGGTGAGATACTGGAACAGGTTTCCCAGAGAGGTGGTGGAGGTTCCATCCCTGGAGGCACTCAAGGTCAGCCTTGATGGGGCTCTGAGCAACCTGATCCAGTTAAAGATGTCCCTGCTCACTGCAAGGGGGTTGGACTACATGACTTTTAAAGGTTCCTTCCAGCCCAATACATTCTATGATTCTACACCCTTCCCATTTAAAAAAAAGAGGAACCCAGAAATAAAGCAGTGATTTACTGAAGCATACAAGCTGACTGGCTGATCTGTTTAGCGTGAACTGTTTCGGTGTGCAAAATAGCAAAACCCTGGTATAGCTGAAACGCAACAGAAAAACATTCTCACATAGTTTTAATTGAAGGAAAGCTTTTGGGTTCATCAGTAACTTTTTAATGAACAATAAAAATAGTCACTTGGGATTCATTGACAGGTGGAAAGTGATTAACTTCTAACAGCTATGGTGAAAATGGACCAAGTTCTAATGTCTGTACATACATGGTCTAATTTATCTTGTGGTGTTTTTTTTTCAAATTTGCTTTTTGCCCTTGCAAAACACATCTCTGTTTATTAACAAACTAAGCAAGGAAATGCCAACACCTTACTCACAATTTTTCCAGATATTTTACACTTTTAATTAGTCTGCTGTGAAGGTTTCTTTTTAATTGTATTCAGTGTCACACTTGCCTGAAAGGATACACTCTGAGAAGAGAAGAACAGAAAATAAAAACCTGTTTGAGCCCGAGTTACCCATTAACAACATATTCCCAAGTTCTCTAACTATAGAAGGAGCTGCAAAAAAGTCAAGAGTGGCAACTCTCTATATAATAATAATTCCTGGTTTTGTCTTTAAACTGCAGCTGTAGCAATGACACGTTCCTTCGCATCACATAAAAACAAAGCTCCACCTCTCTTTCCAGGATCCTCCAGCCACCTTGCATAAAACCTGGAGGAGAGACGGGTTTTGAAGCATCTCCCTCTTTATAGGGAAAGGGGCTAAGAAGCCAAGGAGATTTCATTAAAATGTCGAAAGATTTATCAGTGCCACCTGAAACCTCTAAAGAAGATGGGAGGCCCAAGTGGGACAATAAGTTCCAGTACATTTTAAGCTGTATTGGATTTGCTGTCGGTCTGGGGAACGTGTGGAGATTTCCATACTTGTGTCAGATACATGGAGGCGGTAAGACTGATGTGAGACTTTGCTGAAATATTAAACTACAATTCTAATAGAACTATACTAACTTATGGTGGGCATGGAAGGTATATATTTGTATTTTTGTGGGTTTTTTTGTCTGTGTACCTAATTCTCATCAACGTTTTGCACCAACTGGATTAGCTTTTTCTGTAGAAGTGTATTTAATTTTAAAATGATGACTTTGTTTAGGAAGTAAGACCAGACTGATGCTAACTCTCAGCAAAAATTATGTTAAAGTTCTTACATTGCTGCTACCATCCTGACGGGAGCAGGAAACTGAACCTGCAGCTCGTTACCTGAAGGAAAAGTGAGAAGTCCTGAGGAGGCCTGAGTGAACTGGCCCCCAGCCAAATGGTCACTGTGCTTTCCTTTGGGAAGGTGAGCAAGTCGTTCCCCTCTCTTCTTGGATGCTTTTAGGAGCTATAAACAAGCAAATGGAAATTATTTTGGTGGTGAGGAGCTCTTTAATGTTGAACATGTAACAGCTGGGAGCTATGATTACATAAATTCATATAAGAAAAGAGAAGAAGCAGTAGGTTAGATTCTTCTCAGGAGACTTAACATTTTCCATTATTTATTTACAAGATGTGAAACCCAGTGAAGCTCTCTCAGAGGAGCACCATAACTGGCCAGTTAGAAAGCGTTTGCCTGTGGGAATGGCTGGAAAAAGCCTGTCACTTCAGCTAATGACATACACATTAATGAGAGACAATAAATACCTTTAGAAAGACATCCCCATAGCAGATATGGCATACGGCCTGCAAGGAAGATGTTCTTCTGGAGCAGGAGCTGTAGGTCAGACAAATAGCCTCCAGCATCTCAGGTCACCCTTCTATCTTGAGCAAGGGAACAAGCATTCAGTATTAGTAAAAACCATAACAAAATTAAAGTAATGTTACATTTTTGCAGTGTTATGAATAATTCACACAAAGCATTTAGTTTGAAACTTGCAGACAGGGCCGTCGCAAGACGCAGCTCCTCCGCACATCTCATGACACAAAACTGCTTCTGGTGCCACCAACTGCATGAGGCTGCACCAACACTGTGCTTCAGGGTGTTCTGCTATCTGTGCTATGGATTAAGATGAAATACTGTTCTACTGACCGCAAAAATGCTCTCACACCTTCCCATGAAGCACCAAGGGTTGCCCCTCCATGCTGGAGGCAAGAGGCTAGCTGTGGTCAGCTGTTTCTCAACCTCTTCAGACACCAGCCTCACTTCAGAAGATCAGTAACACCTGCCTCCTACCGAGGTTTGATCTCTCTCCTCCATCCCTTCCCCCAGAGACCCCTGATCCCTGCTCTACAGCACTGACCCCAGGAGAAGTGTGAGAACAAGTGCAAGGAGACCCGTCGTGACGTGTCTTATGGACTACACCGTACTCAGAAAGTCTGCTTGCTTGAATATCCAGCTTCTGAGCCCTGATACATCCCACAGGAGCTGCTAGGGACAAAAAAGACAGGGTTTAGAGCAGGTTTAAAGATAATAAAAATAAAATAATGCTGCAGGGACCAAGGCTGAGTTGTTCCTTTGCTCTGTGAGCAGTAATTTTGCCAGTGAAAAAGTGGTTTAAAATAGCTAGCAGACTCAGTAATAGCATATAGGTACTTTGCATCACTACAAATAGCATTACAAGACAGTGGTGACTAAAATTCAATGTATTGATGTATGGCCAATGCTTGGTCACTGGATTTTAACAAAGTGCTCCAAGAGCTCAGAAGCACGATGAACAAAGTGCTGTGATGTTTGTGAACGATTTATCCTGGAAAGCTGGCACTGGAAGAGTTTGAGTGAGTCATGAAGACCACCTAGAAGACAGAGCTGTTTGGTTTACATCAGTGTATAATGTAGTTGCATTTTTCCTCTGCTTATTTAAGGCCGTGGTGTGAATCGAGGTTGCACTCAGATGCAAAAGCCCAATAGATTTTTCAGGGGTACTGGGGCATAAATCCTGCTTGTATGCATCTGAGGATGTGAACATAGGAGAGACCAGCAGGATCGTGGCTAGCAAGGAGCCCCGAGGGATGCACTGGCTCCTGCAGCCACAGCCACGAGCGCAGCAAAAGCTGGTACAGATGTGGCATAGGCGTGCTCTTAGGGTGAACGGCTTTTGGGGCGCAGCTCACAGTTTCACAGCTGGTTCAGGTGTTACTCGAGCATTTAAGAGTTAGGCAATGCACTTTTCCTCATTTCTAGAGCTTTTAAAAAACAAGAGATAAAAATAAGTTCTTGTGTATTTGTGTCATGTCAGCTGTTCTCATCAGACCTCTGGACCTTATTCATTGCACATTAGTGTTACTCAGTAACTCAGATCTAATAAAGTATCAGTTTTGCTGACATTTATCACCTGCTGTCGTTACTGATTATTTGGATTTATTGCTTGAGTTAAGTTAGGTATTTGCTTTTCATGAGTAATGGATATGAAGGTTGTTTGCCACAGTAACTGGAGACAATCAGAAAGGTTCCCAGGCAACTGGAATTGAAAACAAGTTTCTAAATGGCCCAGTATACAGTTTGTCACTTAAAACTGGGATTGAAACAACTTATATAGCTATATATGTACACATACAGCCATCAGAGTATACTTAAAAAACCCACCAGTTTTAGCTGGAAGTTACTGCAGTTTTACTTCTGATTACAGCTAGTATACATATGCTTGCCTAACGTATTAAAAACGTGCATAGGACCCGAGCCTATAGAATGACTAAAAAATACCTTTAATATAAAATATAATTTCTTTTTAGGGGCACAAATACACGTAAACACTAAAGTCCTGCTAAAAAGGGAGAATTGTTTACCTCTGGGGAAATGATTTACTGACTTTTATAATCTGTGGCCTGCCTCACCTTTTACTAGAGTTTGAACTACGACTTGCTTTGAAATGCAGTTGCTTGGCTCACTGTGTCCTCAGAAGAAAAATAAAATCTGAAAGGAACAACAGATATACCTGGGGGGAAAAATAAATAAATAAATAAATAAATAAATAAGGTATGTCAGGAAGAGCAGAACAGTTCCCCCTCTGCCAGAAAAATTAATTACTCTACAGCAAGCAATAAACTCCATTTTCTGGATTGTTACCATGGCCTGCTCAAGCATTAGTGAAAAGCTATAGCATCCAGGGTTGATTCAGTCATAACCTGTTGTATTCGGTTGCCTGTTACAGCTCAGGTGGGTGCCGCTCGTTTGCATCCTCCGTCATGAGTAGTTCTTAGGGAAGCTCACAAAGGTGGTTTTCTAAGTTGATCTACAGGTGCTACCCACCTTTCTTTGATATGGCTATTGCCTCCTGGACATGGCTTTAGCTCTCTCATTGTTGCTTAAGGAGATATAGTCAGTTAAGTAGGAAACCCAACCCTGCAAAATTTCAGAGTCTGTAAGACTACAATATGGCCTGTAAATCAAAATCATAAATACACTGTACAGATATGAAGATTATCATAGCTCCTACTTTTCATCTGGATTAAGGCATGTGCAAAAGGCATAACAAAGGTCATGGAGTATTGTTTTCCAGAGAAAAGGGTGAATATGAGTAAGTTGTTGCTTTTTTTCCTACCTGATGTCTTGATGTAGTTTTCTTGCTGTGTTGGCTACTGTGTTGCCTAGCTGATCTTCCAGAGAGAAAGAGGGACAGGCCTGACAAACCCCCTTCAAAAGCTAATAACTACTTGTTCAGATACAGAAAAAAAGCTATCATCTATTGCAACTTCTTGTAGGTAAAACATAACTTATCGCAAGCACCTTGACATTAAGTTCTCAGTCTTTTAGGAAAATGCACCCATCACCATTTATTATTCATGTTCTAGACTCTGTGGTCGTGCCCTTTAGGAGTCATTTTTGCCAGCAAAAGGCTGAATATGGTTGAGCAGCTGCTTTTCTCACCTGATTGGCCTGTACATTGCAATCGAGGGGTCAGGTTGTAAAATCCCTCAGTGTTACCTGGAGTGCACCAGGCATCTTCTCTTCTGCTGCTACAACTACACAGCCATCTCCACTCTGACGGTTCTTCTGAGTTGTGCCACACACTGCTGCTCCTTGTCACCTGTGACAATTTTGTTAATGAAACCAACTTAACAATATGTGCAGTATTTGGAGTTGCTGACAGTCTGATTTGAAAAAAGCTCCTCTAGGCTTTCTGTGCCTGCTCATGTCCATGGAGATTGTTCCCTGGCTTTGCAGCATCCTTGTGCAGGATCTCCTTCCAAAATAACTTTTAACTCTGGCAGATTTTAGACTTTTTTTCTTTGTTTTGACCATCTCTTAGTAGTGCACATATCTATTTGCAGGATGGGTGCTATGAGCATCTTGAACATCTGTCGGAAGGCATGGCATAGGCTAAAATTTTCATGGGTCATGCCCCAGCAATGCAACTAAATTGTGCCCTGGTGATACTTCTGGTTTTATGGGCATTTCTCCAGGCCTTTTAAGGTATTTACAACTGCTTGATCACTATTATTTTCCTGATTCATTTTTTTGAGTGGAAAAAGTTTCTGAAGCTAAACTTTTGCATTTAGAGGTTCTCCCCAGGGCTTGTTCCTCTGTATGTCATTTCTTTTCCATTCACTGTGGTGCATATAGACCTAGAACATCTAGATATAAACATACCTAGAATATCCAGATAGAGAATAATTCGCTTACTAGCATTTTACGACTGTTTCTGCTAACATTTCCTTTTCCCAAGCTGTACCTGCGCTACATGTCCTATGGGTGCTGACAGGGTTTTTCTGTACCCGTGTTTGAACATTGTGTGTTGTGACACACACTCTGTGTTAGGTACCAGCTCTCTGCTTCGTTCTGCTTCTTGGATTTTCTTCTTGCTTTCTCCACCATTAGATTTCTCATGGCTTTTTTTTTTTTTTTTTTAAAAAAAAAAAGCATATGAACTCTGCTTTCCGACACATCCGCCTGTATCTGCTAAATGGAGCTCTTAACTATATAGTGCTAGAGGGTTCCTACTTACTGTTAAGCACCTGATGCCTTCCTAGCATCATTTTCCTTTTGGGGGGGATTTTAGTTTGGAAAAGCATAAGCAGTGCTTGAGTAAACTGTCTATGTTTCTCTTGACTATTTCCTTTTTGTCCATAAAGCAAAGGAATGAGTAACTGAAAATATATTTTTACACTACATGCTGTTTATTTGAATTGAGAAAGATTATCTCCATTAACTGTTCCTTCTTAGCCCAGGATTCTGACACATTTTCATATTTGCAGATAGCACACTTTTTATATTGTTCTCAGGGAAAACCAGTATTTTCTTTTTTTACAACACTGTGTTCTGCCCTGCTATAAATATGACTGGAGATACAGACAAGCCAGCACAAAGTAAACAGGCTTTTATCTGCAGAATATCTAAACACACTCTGCTGTCAGTAGTTCAGCTAGCAAACAGAAAAGGGGAGAGAGATAACAAGAGGGCAGTTTGCACTAATTATGACACAGTTGCTTCCAGGGAGATATGATATGGGAGACAAGCACTCTGCTAGCAAGGGCTTGGTGCGGCAGCGATTGCAGGGAATGTCCAGGGAAGCTGGTGTGTGGGCAGGCAGATGGGTGAGCAAGCAGTGTGCTCCAGATCACGGTGCTCTGGTCACTCGCTCAAATGTTTTGCTCTTGCCAGGAGCCAGCCCAAGGCATGGGGCTGTCACGAGGGCTGGGTGGGTGCTCTCAGGTGCAGCAGGTTTAAAGGAGAGCATAGGATTGAGCATGGTGAGAGGTTACCACATTCTTGTAGAAGGGACCTGCAAATTCCTTCATATCCGCATGGAAGCTGTGGTAGGGAGCACCAGGTAAGATTTCATCAGGTGGCAAAATACTTGAAAATAACTTTTGTAACTCCATCTGTAAAGCTCTCTCTTAGTGGGGTGTGTTTGTAACAGCCACTTTACAGCTTCCTCCAAGAGATGGGACTACTGAGGAGTGCTGAGGATCCAAATTGAAGTTAACATACCAGGACTTAACTGTGAAACTCCTTTTTCAAATCAGCTTCTTAGTGGTTAAAAGCACATTAATAAAAAAGATCATAAGGAGAGGCTTGTCAAATGAAGAACACTCCTTCATTGAGAAGAGTTTCGCTGATTTTTCTTTCTATATATTTCTTGATAATGGGCTGAACTATTAAACAACCCTCTTTCTCTGCGTGTTGCATGCAGTTATTGCAGCACCTAGTAACCGGTAGTAAAGTTATTGCAATATATAGCCCAAGGGATCCAATTTGTCTGCCAAACCTTTCTAAATAGTCAGTGAATGCAAAACACAAGAGTCGATCCAGGAAGAGAAGAGAAATCCTTGCACACTACCCCATCTTCCTCTCAGCACTGAAGATAGAGCAGAGAGCTGAGCTGCTCTGCTCAGACAGCGATAGTGAAGCTGCTCTCCCCTCCAGCTTGGAGGAAGGGAAGAAGGTTTCCAGAGCCAGAAGAGCACAGGGCTGGGCAGACTCAGATATGAGATTTGGAGGCAAAGTTGAAATGGTATAACAAGGCATGAGTTGATAGGAAGAATGGGAGGGGGTTGAGGCAGGACTTCTTTGTTTCCCCAAAGAAAAGAGGGTTTGTGCTCACAGTGGTTACTTCAATATACCAAGATAACTTTTAACTGAAAATTTGGGCTGGTGCTTTAAAGATATTAATGAAACTTCTCCTGGTCTCATGAATCAGTATCTGTGCAAAGGAGGGAGGCCCATTCTGACAGAAGGCAGGGGAGATGAGACGTTGCACAAATTTTCACAGAAACCAGCTAGGCTGCCGGCAGAATTGGCACCTGCCTACAGGCACCTGACAGCACATGCTGCCTCTGGCCCAAGAAAGCTGCCATGAGGAAAAATAGGGAAGACATAGAGGATACAAATCGGGAGGTTTTATTGCTCTCACATCTCACAGAACAACTTCACCTTGCTTTCAGTGTTTTAGCCAGAGGCTCTGTGCTCTGAGGAAAACTTCATGCAATGAAGCCACCTGTTCTCGTGGCGGGGTTCAGTGCAAAATCCTGCCTTACCAGGGGAGGATGGAGAAGCCCTAGGGAGGGAAATGCACTAGGAGGGGACAGTATATGTGAGAGGCAAACCCTTGTGCTTTGTAAGCAGAGGGAGAAAAGAGGATGCTTAAAAGAAAGGGACATAGAGGAAACAGCAAGGCTGCTTATAATGAGCAATAGCAACACCTGAGGTGAAGCATCCTGCAGCACTAAGCATCCCAGTCCTTCCTCCTACATCTTCACCAACAAAATTACCAGTAACATATGTTACTTGGCAGGTATCCCTAGCTATGCTCCCTCTCTCAACACATCCTACATGGACTTTGTTAGGGTCATAAAGCAAATTATAGAACAGTAATTTCAGTGAGATGCAGATCACCACATGGCTCAATTTACTTAATTGTGTTTTCAGGGACATCGCTCTTCTCTTCGAAGGAATCCCACTGTTGCATCTTGAACTGGCCCTAGGGCAATGTCTGAGAAAAGGCAGCATCGGTGCCTGGAACACCATCTCACCTTACCTCGGAGGAGTTGGTATGTCCCTCAGGGTCCCAGCTCCCACCTGGCACTTGTCTCCTACTGACCTGTGCCTGACCTCATTTGGCCATTGCTCCTGTCAGGTGTTACCCTGGGCACACAGAAGCCTTAAATTCAAACCTTTGCTGTAGGAAGCAAAATGATCTTGTGCTTGCCTGTTTCTGCCATACCTTGGAGCTTGCACAAAAGCTGCCTATTCACTGGTGCTTCTTGCTCCTCCCTCAGAACCGCTCCAGGAGCAAGTCTTCTGCTTCCAGGGATGGTCAGACTGCAGGAGGGACGGAAAGACACAAAATCAGGAATGGGAGCCTCGCACCTCCTAAAGATCCTAAAGCACCTGGGAAAGCTTCCCGTCAGGAGAGGGGGCACAGTGGGGCTAATCACGAGAGATTATTAATGCACATGGGGGACAACCCACACAGCAGTGTGCACCAGACAGGTGTGCAGGCAATTATTTATGTATTTATTTAATATAAACTGCAAAACACATACCTTTTGTCCTGCACACCTTGTTAGGCTGCAAAAAGTGAATGGCAGAAGCCATTACTACAGAGCTAAGCCATTGGCTCTACCAGTTTTGAGACAGCACCCTCCTGCCCACCAGGGAGGGAAGGAGAAACCTCCAGATGCACCAGTCAGCACAGCTGGATCATGCTCTGCTTTAAGGAGGTGGCTGAAACCAGGACAGGTAGTGACAGCCATGCCTGTAAGGGGGTGTGGGAGGAGAAGGGGCGGGTAAGAGCACTTATCTAAGGGCCAGAGGGCAATCAGGAAGAAATGCCAGGCAGCAGGGTGGTGCTTCCAGCTAAATCCATCTCCTACAATTAGGTACGTCCATCTTCCCTTTGCAAAAAGGCAAGCAAGCAGAAACCATGGTGTTGCTATTCCTCCTTCCTTATTGCAGAGGCAAAGCAGGTACCAGTTTGGGGTGTATGCACGTGATTTGCACAAAAGAGCGCCGTCATAAAGCTACAGCATGTTGTGAAATTCGAGTCTCTTTTGGTCTCTGCTGTTAAAGCTGTCCCGTGCTGTAGAAAACAATGTGTTATATACTAGAGAAAAGACTTCAACTCTAATCTTCCAAGTAAGTAGGAAGTATCAGCCTTCTTGGACCAACTCTGGTGAGCTGAGGGGTATCTGCACCACAGTTTAGCTACTGAGGACACAAATACCCATGTTTTATGTGAAAATCATCGTGGGGAAATAGAAAATGTGAGCTTTTAAAGGCAAGTGCTGTGACTGATATTTTTTTCTGAAGCTTTTCTAAGCTGTGATCTTGTGCTTTTTGCAGGAGTTGGTTCATGGGTGGTGTCAGTTCTGGTGAGCTTATACTACAACACCGTTTTAACCTGGGTGATGTGGTATTTCATAAACTCCTTTCAAGAACCTCTTCCTTGGAGTGTTTGTCCTCTAAATGAAAACAGAACAGGTAACCACTACTTTGCATGTCACCGCTAGCAAAAGGAGGATAACAAATGTCAGAGTCTGGGGGCTAGTAAGGGGAAGAAAAGGAAAGTTTTATTTTTTATGCTTGTGCTATGATACAAATATCAGTCTGAAAGAGCATCCTGTGCTTTCTGACTACAGAGAAATAGTCCTTTATCAAGACACACATGTCTTACCAGAAACTATGCATCAAGACACGTGAGATTGTTAACGTAATTAGGGATCAAATTTATGACTACATCTTTCAGTAACTGCTTTAAATGAGACTCAAGTGTTCATCGGGCAGTGATGACATTGGCTATGACTCATACCAAGCTCTTACAGGAACGTTTCAGCTCATTCACCGTGATGTTCTGAGAAAGATCAGCTGAGTTCCCAGAGCAGGAAACACAATCCAACTGGAGAACTTGAGTTTCTGCCTGTAGATTGCTGAGACTACTCTTACACATCTGACAAGAGAAGCCACACTTTATTTGGCCCCAAGTTGTACAAAAGACCCAGTTGTTTTCCTGCCAGAAAGCTACAAGACAGATGATAGCCTGTTCAAATTTACCATCCTCACAGAAAACAGCAAAAGCCAGAAAAATCATGACTCCTTCCCTGCTTGATTTCAAAATGAAAAAGGAAATAACGGTATTTAATAAAAAAAGAAAAAAAAAGGGACCACTAAACAAGCAAGAGAGTTTTAAGGTAGCAGAGAGACTACTTAAAGAGGGAATCTTTGGAGCTCAGACCAAATTCACATTACACATTACAAAACCTTTAGTAAGACCAAAGATAGGCTGTGTACCTAAGCAGGATGAAGAAGACTGCTCTCAGTGCTTCAAAATTATTTTTCAGCTTTCTTTTTTGTTCAGAGCACAAGAGACATCAAGTTTCAGGGCAGAGCAACAAACAATCTGAGTAAGAGGCTAAGAAAAAAGACAAAACATAGAAGTCAACTTTCTTTCAGAGACCTTAAGAGTATTCTAGAGTAGGAAGACAATTAGACATCCCTCATGTTTGCTACAGGCTTAGTGAAAATTATTTGGTCCTTAAGATTCTTTCATTTCTCAGGATACAGATGCCTCAGCTAGTGAGCTAAACAAATATTTTACAAACCTGCTTTGGAGATCAACTCTTTAATCAACTTGTTTGGCATAAAAAAAACCCCACAAAAACAACAATCCTGCATTTTTAATCAAGCATTTTTTAGAAAATATTGAAGAAATCCTGTAAGGACAGACTTTTCACTACCAATGTCAAAACAGACAGAACGTGAACTTCTCTATATCTTCTCCACCTTTTTTTTTTTTCCAGGGCTCAATGAAGAATGTTATGAAAGCACTGCAGTAAATTATTTTTGGTACAGAAAAACTTTGAACATAACACCTGATGTCACTGAGAGTGGCACGTTACAGTGGTGGCTCATTTTGTGCTTAGCAACATGTTGGGCAATTGTCTATCTCTGCACCATCCGAGGAATTGAAACCACAGGAAAGGTACAGGAAGGCCAGAGAAACACATTATCCCACATTTTGCATCTTGCTTAGCAGGCACTGAGTTTCATCACCACACTGGCTCCATTTCAGTGTGCTCCTTGCCCAGCGAAGCCATAAGAGTGGTACAGGAGGCTCAGAATGACACTCCTCTCCTTTCCCATCGCAGATGCTTCTGCTCTACCAGCCTCCTCTCCTCACACAGTTTTTAAGAGCAATTTTGTCACACATTTGTTCTGCAAAAGCACATTCTGATTCTTTTAAAGATGGCGATGTTCATCTGTAGCTGTCTTACCTATTATTAGGGTTGTATGTTGTAATAACTTAAATGGGACTTCTTGATGTTATTGTCGGTAACTGTCTGTCTTCTTACTTTAGGCAATTTATGTAACAGCAATATTTCCTTACCTGGTCCTAACTATATTCCTTATTCATGGACTCACTCTACCAGGAGCCACTGATGGTCTGGCTTACCTCTTCACCCCCAATGTAAGTATTGCTGCTGTAGTCAGAAATATGATTTTTCCCTTTTCTCTCCCTCAGATGTCATACTGTATATTCATTTTCCAACAACTCCTGATCTATTTCCCTGTCTGAGAGCTCAGCTAAGCTCTTTTTTCCTGGATGAAGTAATTTAGTACTTTAATAGACTTTAGCAAGAAAGGAAGCAGCATAGTATTTAATGCTTCAGGAATAAGCACACCAGAAAATACTGGAAAATTGACTATGTTGTGGGTGTCTCAGTCTTGAACATAGAAGTCAAGTCGATGCACTTCACTAACAGAATTACCTCTCTTTTACACAAAATGGGGTTTCCCTGCTAACACTACAGAATTTACACAACTTTAACCTTTTAAGAATTCACAAGGAAAAGAACTGAGGAGCTACACTGCAAATTGGGGTTTTTTTTAAGGTTGAAAGTTATTTTCTCCTACTCCTGTTACTGCATAGCTGAAGTCCTCCCCCTCTCCCCATTACCCGTAGCTGTCTCCAAGACACAGAACTGCTGGAGAACAGCCTGCTCCTATTTTTTTTTTTCCTCATCTTCTCAAAGGCATAGGAGTCACAGATGTCTCTATGCTGGCCAATTCAGAAAGCCCTCTTCACACTGTCCTTAGTGGCTTTCCCAAATGCAACGACAAAAACATCCCACCAAGCGGCTGTCATCAAGCACAGGCTCCTCACAGCTCTGCCTGCATGCTAAAAAGCTCCATGAAACAGTGAGTGTAGAGGAGGCAGCACCCACTCACAGATGTTTTTCTAGCATTCTCTACCTCTGCAGCCACAGCAGTGCTTCCCACCACAGAAGTACTGGGTATTTACCATCTGTCAGAGCTCCTTTTTTGAGCTGTAACAGCTCAAAAAGGTCAGCCTTTGTCTTTACAGGAGATCAGGATGTGCACTTGCATTTTTGTAGGGTAATAAATGCTTAGTGCAATATCTTAATGAAGAAAGCAGATTAGACAACACAACCAGAGCAGGTCTTAGCCTACTGTCATTTGGTCTCAGACCGGCTCTCAGGTTTCTCTGGAAGGGCTCAGGCATCTTCAGGACTTAACCATCACTGCAAAATGAACTTACACAAAACCTAGATTTGTGTGTATTCACAAAGCCTGGAGGTACTGCAGTACAGAAGGTGAGCAGATCGTCATAAAAGAAGAGCTGGATGGTTCTGTAGAGTGGCGCCAGAAGTCAGCACGACAACTCAGCTGCAATCAACCTGCAGTTAATGATTAGTCTGTTTGAGGAAGCAGATCCTGGGGGCATCCTTGAAGAGTCATCTGAAGATGGTTTTGGTGGTGAAACTATGCTCTTATCTACAAACATGGAAAAGCTGATGGAACAGCCTGGTAAGTGATATCTGCTGTGGGTGTTTCTATTGCATAGAAAGTTGCAGTGTAAGACAAAGAGAGATGGCTTTGTTAAACCAACATACCAACTGCTATGGAGCATTCTGGCACCTCAAGGACTTCAAAAAGACAGTAAGCATAAAACTGCAACACCTCCTCACTCTCTTCTTCCCCTCAGCCCACAACCACAGCCTTTTCTGTCAGCCTGTTTAATGAGAAACGATTCCCACCAATGCCATAAGTAAGCATGTGCATTTTTCTTGTTAACACTTCCCCACAAGTGACTTGTAAGGGGGGGGGTTGGTTTGTTTTCTTTTTTGGCAAAGATTTACCTGGTCCACCCAGACCACATCAGCTTACAACACTGTAAAGCATATTTCTTAAGTGTGTGCTGCTTTTGCTCCTCCTGTCTTTTTGCAGGAAGCTTGTAAGGTTTTAGCAAAATAAAGTAAGAGTTAACTCACCTACTGCCTATTTCAGCTTGCTTTAACAAAAATAAAAATAATAATAATAATAAAAAAAAATAAATCGAGCTTCTTGAACCTCTTCACTCATTGGAGGCAATCTTATCCAACTTTTTTCCAACTTTGCAATGCAGTAGAAATTGTAGTTTCTCTGTAATAGTCACCACACGTGCTCTCTGGTAACTCTTAGACCTCACTGCTGTTTCCAAAAATCTATGAAAGTAAAGCCTAGTGCTAAAAGTCACATCTTACACAGTTTTGACACCATAATCGCCTAACTAAATTTTTTTTATCCAAACCACCATTGTTTAAGTTTATTCACTTTTCAAGTTTGTATTTTAACTCTCATTAATAAATATCAGAAATAACTGCATGCATGTGGATTTCAAATACAGCAGGCTGTATATTTCATGCAGAAATACACAGTCAGGTTTGTGTCATTTAACACACCTTCATACCTTAAATTCTAGAACAAATAATGTATACTCCTCTTCATTGACTTTCAGACATGCAGAAGCCTGACAATTTACTCACCCTCTCTAAATCCTTGGCTACCTGGAAAGTGAACCTGCCAAAACAACAGAAAAGATACTGAAGTTACGCTCACAGGCACTTGCAGGAAAAGTAGAAGCTGTACAAAGATGAAGCAACAGAGGAGCTGGAACAGAGACTTTTGGAAAGTTTCTTGGAAAAACAAATGATCAGAGGCAACAGAAAAGAGAACCCATCAAGCATCAGCAATGGTCTCTACAGGGTTCAGTTTCTATGGACACCTGTATCGGCCCAGGAGACCAAAAATGCCCCCATCTCCAGTCTTGTGTCTGAAAGAGGTCCAGAGTCTCTATATATTCAGGGGTTCTGTGGCAACAAACATTTCCTGGAACTTGGTTGGGCCAGTGCCTGCACCCAGAACTCTGCAGCTCTCTAACGAGCCAAGAAATAGGCAGCACACACACCAGATCCTCTATAAGAGAGGCAACTTGTAATTTTTCCCTCTGTTTTTGTAGTTTAGTTTAACATCCAATACATTACTGTGAATGGATACTTAAAAGTCCTTTCAAGGCACCCAGTTTGGCCATATTGCTTCAGGTATTACAGAGAATAAAAGTGTTACCTACAGCATTACTGCTGTCTTTAAGTGCATTATTACTTGTTGGCCACTTGCTTACAAGGAAAGCAATAGCTGTTTTTACACCAAAATTACCAACACAGGGATCCCATTATTTTTTACTTCTGTTTTAAGTATGTTTCTATCTGTTTCACATGTTCAAGTGTTTAAGCATCTCATCATCCAGGGAGGAGCAATTATGCTTCCTTTCCTAATTCCTTAACATTCTCATTGTATACCTTCATCTGCATGTTTCTAGTTTCAGCACAATTTTTCTTCTGAAGACAGGCTTATGAAATGTCTATGCTGCATTGCTGTAAACATAAAATAACATTTAGATTCATCATTTGATTAAGGTCAGATAATGACATAGCCACAGCATGCTCGCCTGTCCACTAAGTTTGGGGGTTGATCTTTTAGAGTCTATAACTGCATTGCATCTTGCATGAAACAGCTATCTCCAGTCTCATTTGCCAAAGTCCATAGTCAGAAAGCCAGACCTGTATCAGTCACATCTATCAGCGCAGCCAGTTGACTCAGCAGCACTTAATCAAACCATGAAGGCCACTCAGCAACATGAATGCTGAGTTTCTGCACTGCAACAGCAATGTAGTTCTGCACCTGCATGAGGTCCTACCACTGAACACTCTAGCACATGAAACAAACCTCTAAGAAGTTTTGTTTATGGGGAGGGTATTTTTACAAAAGTGTCCACTGACAGAACAAGGGGAAATAAACTTAAGATAAAGGAAAAGAGATTTAGATTGAATCTTAGGAAAAAACTCTTCGTTACGAGGGCAGCAAGACTCTGAGATAAATTCTCCAGAGAAGTTGTGGATACCCCCACTTCGAGGTGTTCAAGGCCAGGCTGGATGAGGCCTTGAGTAGTCTGATCTAGTTGAGAGGCGTCCCTGCCCATGACAGGGAGGTTGGACTAGATGATCTCTAAGGTCCCTTCCAGCCAGGCCATTCTATGGTTCTATGAAATGTTCACCTATGCTGAAGCATTTCAGCCAATAACGGTTACACACGTGGCACAGCACAGCAAGCAGATACAAAACATTACACCAGTTGTGCTGCTCCTTGTGGAGAAAGCATCTGCAGTAACTGTGCCCATCTGCATGGAGGTGAACCCATTTCTCTCCATCTTCAAGCTCCGGCCAGCTACAGAGAAAAACAAAATGCCATTAAGGGTCTTTCGGCACACTAACCTCTCATTCCTGCAAACGCCCCTGGCAGGATCATTCCTACCGATGTTCCTCCTCACATACTAGAATCACCAGCACGAGCACATGGACACAGCACAGAAAACACACAATTTGCCTTGAATGACTATGACGCAGATTTGACTTGGACTGATACAAAACAAAGTGAAATACTGTATAGCCCTGATATTACTTTTGGGTCCGCCGCTTTTTAAAACACTCATTTTTTACTAATACTGGTTCCTATTCCCCCTGCTTGATAATGGATCAGAAAATCACTCACTTGGTAAGGTATGAATATAATACACTTTTCAGTTTCTGCAGGAAACTAAGATGTATTGATCACATGTACATTTTGTGCATTACTTATCTCCTAAGACTGACCATTAAAATATGGTAAGAATCCTTAGTGTAGCGATTTAAAACTGCTGTTTAAATTCTCTGTAAACCAACAATCATTGACTTTTTAATTTAGTTTCTTCTACCAAGTCACCCTTACATCAAAATTCAAATTTCACTCTGTCAGCTTCTCCTTTTTCCTTATTTTTCCCATGTTGCCCTTTCATCTTTTATAGCTGTTTTCACAACACTTTGAATCTAAGATGCTCTCTTTAAGTGAATATCCTGTTCTTGTCATCTTGGGCTTTTAGTCTTTTATTTAAGCAAATTTGCAATGTTATGGAATAGCTTTGTGCCTTAAAACAATGAAGGTTTAGCATCTGTTTACACAGTTTTAGAAAGATAATACTCCTGCACTGTAAGTTACCCAGTATATGGATTAACAAAAAGAACTAAATGGAGGAAAAACATGACATACTGTCCCTATTGTATGCCTCATGCCTATTATTTAGAAACATTTTTATCATCAGACAGAAGAGACATATAATAAAATCAATTCTATAATTATTACATACATTTAAAAAGAGTCCAAATTATGTCTTCAGAAACACCTGTTTTACTGACTTCTATACTAATTCCAGATTTCAGTGTATTTAGATAGCAACACCAATCAACTTCAGAAGGGAAGACATAAGCTATGCAAACTGGGAGAGAAAAAGAAGTTTTAATTCAAGCCTAATACATGCATATATTCCAATTATTTCAGCTGAACACTCTGAAAAATCCCCGTGTATGGCTTGATGCAGCTACCCAGATTTTCTTCTCTCTCTCTTTGGCTTTTGGAGGGCTTATTGCATTCTCAAGCTACAATCCACAAAAGTAAGTAGAACTACAACCTTTACAAATTGGCTAAACTCGTGCTGAATTTTGTGCATTTTAGAGAAATTTTCAAACCTCTTTCCTACGATATTTATAAAGGATCCTAAGTTTTCTAAAGGATCTTAACAGCTGCTGCCTTTCTAAAATGACAAATATATTTTCCGGGGGGGCAGGGAATTAAAAAAAAACCACAAACAAAAACAAACCCGAACCCCAAACACAGAAACCCCAAACGTTTGCAGAAATACCTGAATCACAGACAAAATGCTGCCTTTTTTTAGTCACTTCACTTGTTTGGATGCTATTTCTAGAAATGACTGTGAAAAAGATGCTGTGACAGTCGCAATTGTGAACAGCATGACATCCCTCTACGCCTCCATCCCAGTCTTTTCTGTTTTGGGGTTTAAAGCAACCACAGGCTACTGGGACTGCTTGGACAGGTGAGAAACTTGCATTTCAGTGTTATAGTGTGGTTTCAACACCTAAATAGATAATATGTTACTTGAAAAACGTGCATTTAGAGAATTTATTTTCAGTAAAAAGGAAAAGTATCTCTGTGGAGAAGTCTAATACAAAAACAATAAGTATTATGGCACTCAGGGCAAGAAAAATCAAGGTAGCATTTGTAAGACAAATTACAAAATAATCCACTGCATCAAGGACCACATCTCAATCGCACACTAGCATTAGATGTAGCTAAAAACCGAGCACTGTTTCCTATTCCATCAAATGTACTATTTTCTCCTATTTTATATGTAAGTCCACATTTAATATTTTCCTTTATATTGTAAATAACAGCACAGAAAGTAAACACAACTTTCTATTTACATCTGACTATATGGCATAGCATTTGCAGCCACTGCAAATATTTAAACTAATGGTCTGTTTAATTCGCTCGCAGGAACATTATCAGTGTCATCAATGAATTTGATCTTCCAGAAGAAAGCATCATGCGAGAGAACTATACAGCTTGGATAAATATCCTAAATTCATCATATCCAGAAAAAATTGCTGGGCTCAAATTGAAAAGCTGTGACCTCCAAGAATTTCTTGATCAGGTAACGTAATTGCTTTCAACAAAGTAACTCTTAAAGAAAATATGTACAAAGATTGGTACCTTCCTTTTTCTTACAAGTACTCGTAATGAATATATTATATGTACTCCTGAAATAAAATAATTTTTCAAAATTTGACATGACAACGCTGCCATAGGACAGTCTGAACTCAAAGCTGTCTGGTACAACATGCAAAATTACCATTACTGTCACAAAATTAATCTTCAAAAGGTACTCTTACCCAAAGGGTACTGTGGACACTAGATTCAGTTCCACTTTAGTTCTCAGGAATAAACACAACAGAGGAAACACATCTAGCTGAAAGATTACAGAAAAAGGATGCTGGATGGAAGTTTCCTAAATCCACACTTAGGGAAGTATATACATATAAAAAAAAAAAATCTATCAGGATATTCAGTGTTTGCCTTGAGTCACATATACGAACATCAGGCAGGTATCTTATCACTGTCTTTTATCTTCCTTTCCCCATCTTTCTATTCCCTCTTGTCCTTTCCCTTTTATTTTTCCTCTTCTCTATGCCGGATCTCACCAATATTTTTAAAATTCCTCCCCTCACTCCAGAAAATTACATCATGACCTTCTCCTCTTCGTAAAATATTTCCCCTATCACTAAACACAGATGTCTCTTCTCTGTTTACTCCTCCAATCTCATTCCACCTGCTCCAGTGATCCCACCCAGTCCTGTAACTCTCATTTCCTACTCACCTGTTAGTACTCCCTTGTAACAAGTCTGTACCACCTACTGAGAAAAGAGTAGGGCCATAGGTGGAGGAGAGAACAAGAAAGAAAGGAGCTTGAGAAAAGAAATATCTTAGGACAAAAGGGTGGACACATGTGCTAGAGACAGTGTGCTAATGCACAAGAGCCTTTACACACAACCATGGTGAAATGAGCTGTTTTACTCACATGAGGGAGAAGTCCAAGGAGGACACAGCAGCCCTGACACAAGTCAGTTTGTTTTGTCTGGCTTCCTCTGATGGCACCCATTTCTGACTTGCAGTTTGATATCTTTTACTTCCAAATTAGAGCAACATTAGCCTTTTTCAGTGCTTAGATTTAAATTATCTTTGTCCCTGTGAGACCAAATACAAAGAGATTTGGCTGCAATTGGATTTATCCCTATTAGCCCTTCCTGCCCTGGTAATTACAGGTTTTACTGTGAACAACAATTCACCAACTCTCTTGCTGCTAGAGTGGCAATCATATCCTTATTCACACCTTTTTCTTTCAAGCAGCTATTACAACATAGATTTTTAAAAAAAAAATATTTAAGATTTTCTTAGCAAACCAGTTATTTCAGTTACAACTCTCAGATCTGTTTTACTCTGGACTCACCTCTCTGTGCAAGCTAAAATTGTGCTCTATGATTGTCTCCATGTCAGACCATTTAAAATTAAAATCCCCATTACGCGTTTTCTCAACTGCTGGCTGCCACAAAGACCCACAGGCTGACCAGTACCCTTGACTCCAGAGAAGGACAGAAGTGTGTTACAATTCCACATGTATAAGAAAAACTACATTCATGCCATTATAATGTATATTTTTATCTGTTTGTGAACTCTGCAGAGTGTATCAGGAACAGGTTTGGCTTTCATCGTTTTCACTCAAGCCATCATTCTCATGCCAGGCTCCCAGGCCTGGGCTATCCTGTTTTTCATTATGTTGTTCAGCTTGGGCCTTTCTTCTATGTTTGGGAACATCGAGGGAGTCTTCACCCCTCTTCTAGAGCTTCAAATTGTATCTAAATCAATGCCCAAAGAGCTAATATCTGGTAAGGTATTTCCTTTGCTTTGTTCAAAGAAGGTGGCTTCTTTATAGATGCACAAACTACCAACTGCTTAATAAATATCACAGAAGGATTATGAATCTGTAGTATTAATTTCACTATCTCGTGGCATTAGCAAGGGTAGTGGATTGTGTTTGCAGAAGATAAGCACATAAACAAGGTAGCAGTTAGGGTGGAAGAAACTGTCAGATGACAGCACTGTATTACCCTTGCCAGTGATTTTTTCTTAGCTTGCAAGAGCTGTTTCAGTCTGAGAAAGCTTGTTAAATTGCTGTTCCTGGAGTCAAGTTCCCTCTGAACTGTTGTAGACATCAGGAAGAGCCTTGTCCTAAGACTTTGGCACCTGAACAAATCACTTTAAGGCAATCAGTGACACCAGTGGTCTGCCATAACCACCCGCACATGCATTTAGCACATTGTCACAACTGCAAGACAGGTCATTCACCCCTTTTTTATTCAGGTTTATGCTGCTACAGATTATTTCACATTTACTGTGAACACACCAGAGTAGAAAATCACTACTCAGAAACCAAGGAATGAGTGTGTGCAATCCTGTTCTTGCACCAAAACTGGAAACTTTCAACCTGAAACAGCTACTGAATCCAACTTGCTCTGCAAAAATCAGACTCGGTGAGAGTCTGAGAGATCCTACTGCAAAACTGGTCTAGAAAAATTTCTGATGCTCTAAGTCACACAAGTGACAATTGTGCCTCTTGGCCATCACACAGGGGAAAAGGGAATTTGGGAAGTGATAGTAGCTCCCTTAAGGAGAAAACAGTTTGTTGTAGCTCTATGGAGGGAGAAAAAGTAAAAATCACTAGAACAAGAGTAAAAATAATTTAGAACAAAAATATACTTACTAAGTTCAATTTGGTGCTCCAGTAACAAAGATACCTTTCCCCCCTCAGGTATAATATGTCTGATCAGTTTCCTCATTGCTCTGTGTTTTACACTGGGTTCGGGGAGTTACTGGATTGACATTTTTGACAGCTATGCAGGCTCGCTGCCTCTTCTAGTCATCGCTTTCTTTGAAGTGATCGGGGTTGCGTATGTCTATAAAATGAAAAGGTACGTTGGAAACATTTTTTTTTTCCCCTCATAAGAGACAAATGCATTTTCCTCTCAATCCATATATGTTACATATAGGTATCCAACATTAGCTTAATTTCTGTAGCACTTGCAAGTTCTGTGAACGTAGTTATTCTTTGCTTCAAGTCTCCTCTATTTGTAAAACAGGAAGGATAACCTCTTCTTACGGAAGGTGGGACCCTAAGTTTAAAGCTAAGAAGCCAATAGCCATTGTAGTTCTTCAGCCAAAAGGAGTTATGCCATCTTTCAAATATCCCCCTGCTACTGCCCTTTTGCTCTGTATACTCCTGTATTTTTTTCTGTTTATTATTATTTTTTCCCCTTAAACACTAAGCAGCACGCAGTAGCTCCTCCATGTTAAAAGGCGCAGCCTGCATGCTGCAAATCTCCACAGTCACAGACAGGAACCAAATTCACTCTCTAGTTTAAAAGATTTCCTATACCCTTTGTAATTCTAAATGCCAGAAACATCATCTCATTTTGTTTTACCATATACCTGCCTTCTCTATTCAGGGCCCTCCTAGTTCAGGAATTTCCCCAATTCTCTGTAATCTTTTCCCCTATATAATTTACTTAGTTACATGTTGGAACTTCACCTTTCTGATTCTTACTATGACACTAGGATCATGAAAACCATGATTTTTTGTGCATCAGTTTGCATACTGTATAGGTAATGAACTCTCACGTAGCCACTGCTGTTGCATATCAGTGCTTCAGTACTGCCCCAGCTTAAGTCTTACCATAGGCTATGATTTTAAAAATAAGAAACTGAAGAAAAGACCCCACCTTCCTCAATTACGGCTAAAGGCCCTGCATTAATTTTTTTTAGATCCATTGTTAATATCCTTGGAGCATTTCCCATGTTAAATGGTGATAACTCCGAGGCTGTATCATCATAAAAAAACCACACACATCCCTCCATCTTCCATGATGTAGAAGTAGCAATAAAATCAGCACCTCTATTTTCTCTGTTGTGCTACTATATATGTACTTTCTTTTCTTTGGTACTATGCGACATGAATAAAGTCAAATCACTGTTTTCTAGTTCTCAAGAGAAATTCTCCTATATTTAGTTAGATTAACAGAACTGAAGACAAAGCTGGTGTTTAAACACACACACAAAATATCACAATTCTTATTTCAGATTACAGAACTCTTTCCAACTTGATAGTTACAGGTTATCACGTAACTATCAAGCCTTGAACCATAAAACTACTGCCCATTCAGTGTACATAACTGTAAGAAGTATATTTAAAAGATCAGCTCCATGTCCAAATGACTGCCATTATTGACTGTGGAGGAAGCTGGCTCAAGTTGCAATAATTTTGTCCCTGAGCTGGTTTATTTGGTACTGGTTAATTTGGACTTCTTCCTAACAAGCTATGTTTGTGCCCTTGGCAATTTTGTCTTTTGTAGATGTTTGACTAGTTCTACAGAATTGCTATAATATTTTCATCACTTACTTGTGCTTAGAAACCTTAGACTAGGTGCTCAGGCAAATGTAAACAGGCACTGTAAACTGATCATTCATCCCTAGTAGGGATCAATAAATACCCACTTTATTGATATTATTATTTACTTAAGTCTATAGTAAGTTATTAAAGAAGAGTATGGAATAGAAAAGATTTAGGGAGCTAAATGCATCCTGTTTGAAACTTACAGAAAAATATGACAAAGTGAAACTGTTACCACTCAGATCTGACATCATCATAAACATGCCTCCTCTTAAAAGGTTTAGTAAAGACGTGAGATGGATGACTGGACGAAAACTCAATCTCTACTGGCACATCACATGGAGGTTTATTAGCCCTTTGCTCCTGCTAATTGTCTTCGTGGCCTTTGTTGTCCTTCAGATACAGAAGTCACCAAGCTATGCGGCCTGGAACCCTAAATACGTATGTTCCCAAATATTTTTGAAGCTTCTAATAAAAGCAAGAGTTGTATACTTTTCTCCTTTACCAGATCCTTTAAAATCATTACCATCTACTGCTTACCTTCATAATGCACCCTGAAGTGATGCAATGCTCAGGATGAGAAGGCTCCAGTATGTGTAAAGCTTACATATAGTAAAACGCTCTTCTATTAATAGAGTCTATTCCTGAGGAGTCCTGCATACTCTGGGCTCTGTATTTCTTATGGATGTGCATTATGCAGAGAACTGCTGAAGTGAAACGCCTCACAGACACTCCATACCTACAGGGTGTTCAGAGATAGAATAAATGCATAAGCAGAGCTTTATTGCTGCATAACAGATGCCAGGGATGAAAATATTTCTCAGTAGGAACTACCAGTATCACTGAGGTCATGGTCTGAGAACAGTATTGGTTAACTCAGGACCAAAAGACGTGCCAATGCTGAGAATATTTGATCTGAATGTCACTGTCTCACATGAGTTGCAGTTTCTTGAACCCCTCTTAGCACTTGAGTTTCTTGAACCCCTCATAGCACTTGAGGCTATGGTGTAGTGGTTAGGTATGCTGGGATGAAGGCTGGACTAGATGATCTTCAGAGGTCCCTTCCAACCCCTAACATTCTGTGATTCTGTGATTCTTGAACATACCCTGCATAGGGGGTTTGAAGATAAATTCAGGTCTTACACCACACAAGGATTACACAGCAGTAGTGTCTCCTCCAAAGCCCATTAAGTATCTATCAACCCAAAATAAAACTGCTGTTTCAGCTGTGAGCTGAAGACCTGCCGAAATGGCACGATCATCATTCCCTTGAAATCTCTCATATGAATCTTCCCTATTTGGCTAACAGCATGCTATCCTTACTATAACAGCATAAGAACATGCAAACTGAAATCACAGCAAAATGTAAATGTACCTACCAATTATTTCTTTTGCTTGCTTTTTTATCTCCATAGGAAGGCTTCCCTATGAAAGAGGAGAAAGTTTATCCACCTTGGGTAGTGTCCATCTGTGTGCTGTTAGCTGTCCTTCCGGGTGTGTTTATACCTCTGGTAGCGCTCTTCCATCTGATCAAACGGATGCGCAGAAGCAAGGACCCACGCGTTCTACCACCAGAAGTGTTCTCATGTCAGGGGGCTAACAGCAACTTTTCATATCCAAAAGAATAAAGACACGTTGTACTTGTCTCTAAGTAAAAATAAGACAGCCTTTGTTAGACAACATTAGCTATAGTATGGTATCATCCAGCCAAGCCGGTTTATGTAGTTCATACACTTACAGCCAAACATTAGCACTCTGTGAACAGTGCTGCTATGCCTCCTTCTTCTTTTTCAACTGATTTCACAAGTTATATTAATCTTGTCCCTCCTGCATCCTATCTCGAGTCCTACATAACAACCAAGTACCAGTCTCATTGCTTTAAACCTTTTCACTCATTACTAGCTTAACGTCTCCCTCCAGTCAGACTTAAAACAATTAGCAGACTTTCCAAGTTTAAAATGCCCTCTGTCTTCCTTCACTTTTCTTCCAGAAAAAAAGCAATCCGTTCCAAAGGACCAGGAACCCCTGGCTATGTTGTAGTGGTTAGGTATGCTGGGATGAAGGTTGGACTAGATGATCTTCAGAGGTCCCTTCCAACCCCTAACATTCTGTGATTCTGTGAACATAAAAACTGGAAGATAAGTACCCACAGTTTCATTCACTGACCTCTCTCTGGGAGATGTAGAATGGAAGCTCCTGAAGAGTAAGAACTCCTCTTGTTTACTACTCTCTACTCTTTGTAAATTTCTAGACACATCTTAACAGCAGTTATTCTGTGATTATTTCATATTCTCAAGCATTGCAAAGAACAAAAATAAAGCATCAGCAGTTAAAAGAATGTATATTGAGTAAATCTGAGTAATTAATTTTGCACAAATCTCTTACAGATTCCAGAATTTACTGTGGCAGAAAACACTGTGAAAACAAACGTCCCTAATTTCTTCCCCTTAATTTCTCATAGTGAACACAGTAACGAAATACTGTAACAAAAGTGCAGATGTACGGAAGCCTCTCAATGAGCAGCATCCTTACAGGACATAACAATGAAGTCAATCTTCACTTAAGAACAGGTTTTCCTGTACTGGCCTGCAGATCCTGACAACTCAGCAGTGATGGGAGATGAGGATTCTTTATGTCAAGATTCTTAAGCAACCAGCAGCCTCTGAAACAATATAGGGAAAGTATGTGAGGATATCGTATGGCAAAGCCTTTAGGCTGAGTAATTGAGTCAAGGAAAGGAGAGGAAGATTAAGGAAAACAGGAAATTTCATTATTTAGCCTTGTGGCAACACACTGTCAGGACTTCATAATAGATAAAAAGGATTTGGCCACACACTGAAGATGAATGAGACCAACTCAAATTCTGCAGCGTCAAGGCAGTTACTTGACTCCTTCAAAGGGGCACATGAGGAACTGCATGCCTGGCAGGGAAGAGGGCATGCTTTTATCTTGCTGCTTAAGGAAAGAGGAAGGTAAAGAAAGAGATATTTTTACTTTTTTTTTTTTTTTAGATTTAGTATTCCCCTTACACAGCTGCTGCTGCAACCTCCTGTCCTAAAACTAGCCTGGAAAGCAAGGCTCTCCTAGAGCAGAGATAGTACCAGAAAGTATGGCATCTAGTCTGTCAAACCAGATCCACCAGATGAAAAGCATGCTGGGCCTCTGCCTGCTAGAAGAAAACTCATGGGTAAACCCATGTCTGTATCCACAGCAGCTGCCCGGACAGAATCTCCTGGCCTTTCCACTACGTGGAAGTAGTGCCACCCACAAAGCAGTTAAGTGCCTGGGCTCCGTGTGTTTTCATTTGTGAAAGCCATGGACTTGGCCAGGGTTCTGTGTGATGACAGCAGAATCACAGAATGGCCTAGGCCATTAGGTCTAGGGACCTTAGAGATCATCTAATCCAACCTCCCTGCCATGGGCAGGGATGCCTCTCAACTAGACCAGTTTACTCAAAGCCTCATTCAACTCATTCAAGGGAGAGGTCATCCACAATTTCTCTGGACAATCTATTCCAGAGTCTTGCCACTCTTGTACTGAAGAATTTTTTCCTAGGATCCAATCTAAATTTATTCTCCTTTAACTTAAATTCATTTCCCCTTGTCCTATCGGTGGACACTTTTGTAAAAAGTCCCTCCCCAGCCTTCCTGCAGGTTCCCTTCAGGTATTGGAAGGCAGCTATTAGGTCCCCCCAAAGTCTTCTCTTTTCAAGACTGAACAATCCCAGTTCCCTCAGCCTGTCCTCATATCAGTGATGCTCCAGCCCCTGGATCATCTTTGTGGCCCTCCTCTGAATACGCTCCAACAGATCCACGTCCCTCTTATGGTGAGGACACCAGAACTGGACGCAGTATTCGAGGTGGGGTCTCACAAGAGCAGAGTAAAGGGGGAGAATCACCTCTCTTGACCTGCTGGCCACACTCTTCTGGATGCATCCCAGAATATGGTTGCCCCTGTGGGCTGCATGAGCGCATGGCTGGCTCATGTTGACCAACAATTCCCCATAGTAATCTGCCAACAGCCCCAGCCCTTCAAGTCAAAAGGGGGACAGGTACTCTAGCACGGAAACACAGTTTCTGTTAGCAAGAACCTTACAAACCATAAAGGTCCAAGCAAACTTCTTGAGGTTCTGCAGCTGTGCACTGTAAGGGCTCTTGAAAATGACACTCTGTCTGTTGTAAATTAATCTTGAAAGGTTATGAGTAAAAAAGACTTATGTAAAGAACAATCAATCAAAAAACCCAATATATTTGCAATTTTGAGCATACATTCATGTAAAAGCTGTAAATATGTAAATAGGATATTTTAGTTAACCAAAGTGTAGATTCTATATTCATGTCTGACTACAGATAGCTAGATGTTCACTGAAATCATATATGAAGAGCATATGCAGCAGGTTTAAGTATTTGGTCAGAGATCTGTTCTTAAAGAAAAACACATTCACCTAATGCAGACACAAGCTGAGAAGAATTAAACCACATATACAAGATTTTCAGTTCTATAAATCTCGAGTCACTGTCATGGCACTCACAGACTTCTTGATTTTTGAGCTGCCCCTATCCACTCACCAGAAAGGAGACTTTGTATATTACCAGACATACAGTTCAACCCGACATGGGACTCGGAGAAAACAATTTTTGGCCCCACTAACTACAACTCACAGCAGGGAAACGTACTAGCTGATGTTCCTGTTTAGCTGAAGTAGGCATGTAGCAAATTTGTTGAGCAACTCCTGCAGGAACACTCCTTTTCTGCTCTCAGTGCACTTCTGATGTCACCTCTACTAATATTTCTGTGCCAGAACTGCAGCCTTACTCCAGTAAAATTAGTGCTACAATCCTTTCTTTTCCATTCCTATGAAGCACAGAATCTTACATTTCTCTCTCAGTTAGTGTGTCTGACTTTGTTACTTGAGTAAGCGTGTGCATGCACATATGAAACTGAATCTGTGTCAAAGTCTGACATACTAAGCACTTTCTACTTCTGCTCGCTCTCCTCTCAATCTTTTATCTGCATACCGCATCAGGTTTTCTGTGCTAGAAAACTCTGCTGTGAGCTCACACTGTTCTGACAGACAAGAGTCTTCTAGAATTGCCAAGGCTGTAAGGACAGCTTGGATTCTTTTTGGGGCTAAATCTGGAAAGGGGACAGATATGGTGATGTTCAACCTCAAGGAGAATCCATAGCTCTAAGACAAGGAGCTCTAGCACCTGTTAGAAGCCTCAAAAGGAGCACTGCAACAGCACTATAAGTTAGGAAACATTCAAATTATCATAAAACAAAAAATAGAGAAAAAACATGAGAAAAGCATACTCCTTCTGGAAGGCAAGCAGTATTCTACACTGTAAAATTCAATACCTACCTCAGCTTGAGAGTCATTCTGCATATTCCCCTCCCAAAAGGAAGCAGTGGGGAGAAAGACATATTTGATGGATGCACCCAGATGCTAAGATTTCTTCTAGAGGGGCTTCTGCCAAATTCCTCCCTTCCAACCCTGCAGAGATACTACAAAACAATTTTCAGCCCTGTCTCTCCCTCCCCATATAAAACCTCCAGCAAGCTCACCTGCACAGTGGTTTGCAACCCAGGTAGCACAGTGCAGTTACATCGAGGGGCTCAGCTCTGGATCTCTCCAGTTACCTTCTAAATACTGAGAGAAGGTAACTATCTTAACCTTTGTCCCAACTCTTAAATCTTTTGCAACTTTCCCAGTTTTTCAATGATCACTGAAATTCTGCATCACAGGTTCAGAAAGCTCCTAAGCTAATTCTTTTAATACTTCTAGATTCGAGTTATTCAATCCACTCAAACATTTCCTGTCAGCAGTTGCTGTTTAATGTACTACCTTGCTACCAGTTAAGTAGAAAATACTTTACCACTGTAATATGTTGCACTACTTCTTTTAGAACAGTTCCACATAGAAGTACCTTTATGGAATATTTCTACCTTCCCAACAGTATAAACATCTCATTTTAAAGCATTAAACATATGCCATTGCTACACTTAACGGTTTCCTCACACATACACTCACAGCACTTTTTTCTAGTTGTACTTACTTGCTACTGTGGCTTAGGACAAGTTTCTAGTACAGACTGCCAGCTCTTTAAATTTCCAAATTCTTCATTTATTAAGACACCTACTAATCTCAGCCTTATTTTCACTTGCAAGATATTTCATAATGAAATAATTTTCTCTTCTGATTTCTTCACTGTATTCGCATCTGTTGACAATTAGCCTTCAGAAACACAAGAGTTGCACAAGAGCAGTTACAGCTCTTGCTGTAGTTATCTACTAACCCACTTATACAGGACGTTCTTTTGAACACCCTGCAAAATTTGCCTCGGGACAGTTGTTCACTGTGGAAAGGCTCCCTGCTCTTCCCAGAGGCCCATTCTCCCCATATGGATTTGTGCTGTAGGATTCTGGCTCATGAGGGATCCTTCCAGACTGTTCAACCCCTATTCCAGACTGTTTTTTTCAAAACGGACACACTTGTTAACTCTCATGAAATGATCGGGCTCCTCTGCCTCAACTTCTCTGAAGGTTCATGCAGAGCACAATGACACCACCATCGTTCCATCTATCACTGTATTAAAAAATATCACCAAGTATTCAAAATATGTACAACACTAAACACAATCAGCTTTGACACTGAAATTTTGGCATATATTTGTTGTGTTCCCCAAAGCATAGAATTTCTAACCTGTACACCTTCCTAGTTAGTGCCATAAAATGTACTTGCACTGTGAAAGTGAACATCTTTCAGGACATAATCCAACTATGCAGGACGTTAAAAATTACTATAAAATGAAGGTATTTGAGACAGGTATGTGTTATTGCAAATAACCAGATAATTTATTATACGCAGCATGGAAAAGAACAGTTCCTCAGAAAAAAAAAACACACTTAAAAAACCAAGTAGATCCTTGCATACAGAATATAGATTAATGATGCCTTCATCAAGAGGATGGGACTTCCTGAACGAAACCAAGTCAATTACTTCAAATAGCCTTCAAACTTACAAGCAAGCACAAACAAGGACATAAACAAAATTGTCTGCTCTTTTTAAGTCCTTGTGCGGTATCTGAAAAAGAAACATGGAAAACTTCCGAGTGAAGTTGCTTTTGGTCCACTCTAGCAAAATAAACTACAGAGATAAGCCACTCAAGACACAGCATCTATTTTCAAACCTGAAAAAATTATGAAATAGGCTTCAATCAGTTAGTCCAAGATAGTGTGGAAATCTTCACTAAGAAACGTCTCTGTTACTGCCTTCAGCAATGCCATAGTATCCTTTGTGATCTTCCTGAATAGCTGCATCTTACCTACCAAAATATCAGAAATAATTCATTACTACTGCAAGTAATTAACAATTCTCTTGTAGGAAAATGCTAATAAAATAATGAAATCAATACTAGCTGAATCCAATTAAAAGTTGGAATACCTGGAACATGGGGATAATAAAAACTCTACTATTCATCTGCCCTTAAATCAGGCTAATAAATAGAAAGGTTAAAAATTGTGTATTAAAATATTAAAAAAACTAAGAGAACCAAGGAGCAAATCCTGCCTGATGTCCTCGTAAGGCTTCTAAAAAAAGTTTAAAATTTGTAAATTCAGACAAAGAAACATAAGATCACTTATTCAATAACCACATCCACCAGAAAAGGCCTTCTGTCAAACCACAGTTACTTTGACAGATCCTATTTTAAACAACACTAAGGACAAGAGACAGATTTTTATCTGGTTGCAATGTTTAGCTACAGCGGGAAGGTATTTCCAAACCGTTTCTTTTCCCCCTCTGCTTTCAGATATGACATCAAAGTAGCCTGTGCTTGGACCTAACATATATAAAAGGATTTAAAAAAAAAGTCAAACCCAAGTCATATGGAAAATGCACCTTTTGCTATAACACTGGAAACAGCAATTCTCCTTGCTGTGTTTTGTTGTAAGAGAAGAGAGGCTAACTGAAAAGCTACACTTATGGTGCAAAATTTTGGAGACTAAATGAGCCTCTTAAATTGGGAATTAGATTTTTTATAATAGGACATAACAGTTTTAAAACACAGAAGGTCATTGAGTCTATTGTCAACAGAATTATAGACAATAAAAAGGACTTTTTAAAGATTAGAAAGAACATGTAAAATCCTAGCAACTGTTTAAGTCCGTTACCTAAACATAGTTGGCCAAATTGCCAATGGTGCAGAAAGGCAGAAGTGCTCAATAAACGTTTTTTTCTGTATTTGGAAAGGAAACAGATGATGTATTTATCTCTTATAACGATAAGGAAAGACTCTTGCTCCTTTCCCCACTGGTGATAATAGGAGGGATGTTAAACAGTAACTATATTTTAAATACTTAACTCTGAAGAATGATGACAACTTGTGCTGACAAGCCCCTGACGTTGATATTTAACAGGTTTTGGAATAGTGGGAAGAACCTCTCCCCCAAAACCTAAGAGCTTGATATTGATTCCCACAAAGAGTAATGGAAAAGCACGTGCAGGGACACACACACAAAAATTTATATTGATTCCTGTCAACAACATGATCTTACAGGGATAGCAGATTTTTTATAGTCAATACAAACTCCAAAATGACAACAAAAAGTGTAGTTAAGTCAACACAGGCACTATTATCGGCTTTTTTTATCTCTGTGCTACAGACTGCTGTGCCACACGAGACATAGAGGTAGCTTTACAGCAACACACTTGAGAACCAGTGACTTCCTTGTCACAGCTACTCTGATACCCACACAAGCTCCCTGATTTCCAGATGTAAGACAAAACTTAAAATAGTGCTTAAAATCAGCTCTATTATATATCTATATATATATCTCTATATAATGCTTAGGCTCTGTACTAGCCTTCTCTACAGTGTTATATTCTGATTACACTACCTACCCCGGAACAAGCCTGATGCAGGCCAAACAAAACTAACAAGATTGAATAGAAAATGATCTATCAATGTATCTTTAAATAGATTTTAGTGTGCTCCTGCAGGATTGAGAGATTGGCTATTGTACAAAAATTGGAACAAAATATGAATATAAAAATCATGTATAAGCAGGTGACTGAAAAATAGACTTTTATCTACAAAGAGAGATCGCAGAGACCTGGAGATAATGATGCACATTGACCAAGGGTACGCACATGACTTATCACTACAGATCACAAGCCGTCTTTGCAGAGCTTTACAGCATCAGCTCACACTGATGCCTCACCATCCCTCTTGCTCAGCCCTTGGGTAGGGTACCTGGTGCCTTCTCAGTTCCTTTCCAAAAGCAGTTTTTGAGATTATTTTTTAAGCCTCAAGCAACTCGTAAAGGAAGAAAAGCAGGTGGGAAGCAATTAGACACGCAGTCAAAGTACCTCTCAAAATTACAGTCACTGGTAAGTATTTAAGCCAACCCCAAACAGTAACCCTCCTGCCAAATTATCCAACGGATGTTTTGGGAGCTTTTCATAAAAAAAAAAAAAGCTACTACACAAGTGCTTCACAAGTATTGTATCAACCCTTGCAGCACAGGTAGAACAGGGCTAACAGAAGTACAGGTAAGATTTCAGGGGGCTACAAGCAAATGGAGGCGTCTCAGGTATGTTAAGTTACTTGGGCCCCTGTCAACCAATTACAGCAAAATCTTCCCTCTTAAAAGTTTCACAGTGAAAATAAGCCACAGCCTGCTAATTTTTCAGGCAGCCATTAAGCAAAAATCTCTGAACCCTTAATCTTCCAGCAGTGTTCCTGAAGCTCCAAATATTTCCAAAAGAAACTGAGCCTTGTAGAGTTGTTCTAACATGGATGTGAAGAACAGATTCTACCTCAGAGGAAGTAAGATTTATGAAAGAACAGCTGGAAATTACTATTTTCAGGAGAATGTCATCACTAGTTTTCTACTCGCCTCTGGGACTTTTCCTGCTCCACCTCCACAATACTCTGCAAGTACAACATCAATAATTCTCCCCAGGAATTCGGGAAGCAAGGTTATTCCATTTCTGCAAGGGTAGTTCTCACTGCCAGAGAAGCCAAGTGATAAATGGTGAGCTTTCCCTTCTTGGGTTAGAAACTGTGCATACAGAGTCAGGCCTGGACCACAATCAAGTTTCGAGTTTGGCACAGGTACAGCAGAAGGAACGTAATGACAATCATTATTCATACTAGGAAAATTCCACCTCTACTTCCTAGCCCATTTTCCCTGCTCTTTGCAGTGATGTGATTTTGTGGACAGCAGAGATCACTTTTATGGTAGATGCACACACTCCACAGAAGACGAGATTCTGCTGAAC
>NW_009724461.1:70177-97854 GCF_000703405.1 Apaloderma vittatum
TAAACGTATGGTCAGATTCAACAGCAAAGCACGCACAGAGAAGGATGGGGGAGCTCTGGCTCAGATTGTGGTCTGCCAGTCAAAGATCCCAAGAGGAAAAGCTTCAGCACTAGAGATGAGAACTCAGATGTGCTCTGTACAAAAGTGACACAGCTGCTAGAGAAGCTCTTATCCTGCTCGGTGCAACTACTGCATTCTCTGTTCAGTTCTTCAGTTTCTGCCCTCTCCAAGTGCAGCAAGCAGTCATCTCTTCCCTTCCCAGAGGCAGGCCTGCTTCTCCTGCCTTCTTCTACAAGGGCAGTGATCAGACACGCTGCCTCTGGTTTTGGTGTCAGGGAGTAACTCAGAGTAGGGTGCTGCTGGGGTTCTGTTCCATAGAAAAACTCCTGGTGCAATCCCAACCATCAGTCTGTTTTCTGTAAATATTTAAGTATCATCCTTGATACATTCACACTGCATCACCAGAAATCAGACTGTTTGCACTGAGGCATTGCTGCAAACCTTTGATATGGGAAGGAAGCACTTATTTCCAAAAGCAGACCTGCTCTCTTTTCGAGGCACTGGGCCTCAGCACAGGTATCAAGGGAAGCTTGCAAGACCTTTTGAATCAAATGGGGGTTATTCTGAAACCAGACCAAAGAATTTATCAGTATTTCATAATAAAACCATCCAAGTAATGAACCATTCAGAGTGTGAATTACAGAGTCAGTGTTGAGAGACTGGCCTTCTCTGCAGCTAAATTCACTAACAGTACTGACCATTTCAGAGAAACCTACTGCTGGTTACCTCTAATATCTTAGAAGTGAAAA
Source organism: Apaloderma vittatum (assembly GCF_000703405.1). Lineage (NCBI taxonomy): Eukaryota > Metazoa > Chordata > Aves > Trogoniformes > Trogonidae > Apaloderma > Apaloderma vittatum. Next base: position 70,987 of record NW_009724461.1, read on the forward strand.
TTCTATTATTTCTGTGGCTGTCCTGAAGACAAACCACACAACTGGTCAAAGAGAACTCCCCAAAGGTCAGGTACACAAGTGGCTTCCTTCACCAAGCAGAAGAGACAGATTTGCCAATGCCGCTCAACACCATTACAGTACAGCATAGACAGCACAGCAAGTACCTGTGCTTCAAAGTGACCTCAGTGACACCTTTTCTGTAAGAGTTTACATTGCAGAAGGAACTTTAGTGGCCACTTATCTACACTTTTAAAAATAGAAAACTGAGCATTCCTATTTCATTTAGTTAAACTTGCTGAGAATTCTTCTATGATTAGCCCAATCTTATTAAGCTTTTTGAACTGTACAAACTTATTGAGTGCCAAGACCCTGAAGAACAAAGCTCTAGAACATGCAGTGGTGAAAAACACATCATTTTAAACTTGCCTACATATACTTAGTAAATTAGATTAAAATCAGAAAGCTTGTCAATGTACGTTTAGAACAACACTTTATAGGAATACTCAAAAACATCCATTAGATTCCAAGTTTTGTTGCAGTTAACCATATTTCAAACTCCCAAAATAACTGAATACTTACAGATTTTTAGGGGCTTAAGCAGGCATTTGTAAACAACTTTGTGGTTTGCCAGTCTGACAATGAAAGCATGGTAGCAGAGCCATTCTGCTGCCTCAGAAGGGAACACACCAGATGCACCTTTGCTACCCAAGACAATCCCTAGAGAGAGAACAGGAAAATCATATCAGTGAAAATGATGAGCATTAAGAAGCATGTCTAATCTCTTCTCTCCTTCCATAAAATCATTCCAAGATTTTTTACTAAAAACCTAGGTAGTTAATGAAGTCTCTTATGTCAGCAGAGGACTAAAACTAAAATATGAAACATTTTAGTATTTGAAGGAAATTGAGGTTACAAAAAACCACACTCCATATTTTTCATTCTTGATCTTAATCTCAAAATTATGTGACATGACTGCACACTCAAGACATTTTGTCTAAAAAAAAACCCCCAAACTCAAATATGCCACCTCATAACCATTAACATACTATACCTGGATTTTTTGCTTTCAGGATAGAATAGCAGCATGAGGCATTCTCAGAGATGATCCTTAGGAAGAAATAAGGATTGTTTCTAACTCGCTGGTTGAATGGAAGTTGGAGAACACAGGCGTGGAACCTGTACACAAAACCAGCCTATTAAATTACAAAGTAATCTGCGCTTGCAAGCATAACTATGATGACATATCTTAGGAACTACACAACATTTAAAAATACCCAACAGTCTGTAGCTATATAAACACAGTTAACATAGGACACCTCTCCTGTACATATACACATCCCTGGAGTGCCGGACACATAGGACATTTGTTTGTAAATTCTGTCCCAAAAGAACTTGAAGCCAGTCTCGGCAACAGAATTCTCTTGAGGACAACGACTGTCTTACATGCAGGGCATCACCAATTCCAAATCACAGACAGAGAGAGTATAAGAGAAAGAAAAAAACAAAACAAAACCCACAATAAATTCAGTTCAGGAATTCAGGAAAACAAACCTCCAAACTGGATCTCTCCTCTTTTGTCTATTTGGAAGCCAATTTTATGAAAATTACTTGTATCGTGTGCTCCCTCAGACCTCTGTTTAGACATATTTTAAAACCGCTGGATTTTTTTTTTTTCTTCTTCAGACTCTGGCATTATTATCCTGCTTATGCTGAATACAGTCAACAGTTACAAGTTTTAATTACTCATTGATGAATATACTAGTTGATTAAACTAACCCAACATAAGCACAATCTTTTCAAGAAGTTCCGAAATTTTAAAATATTTAAAAGATAAATGTAATTACCACACTGCATCACAGAGCTCTGGCTCAATTAGCCTGACTGTTAGCTGTTAGTGCAGTGGGCTTTAAAAGTACTCTTAACAAAGACTTTTTTTAGAGTGTTACCATAAAAGTAAACAGAAGTAACTAAGTAATCATGTCACACACATCAGATTAAAACTCTAAGTCACTCACAACACAAAGTTTAAGCAGCTGACACATCAGTGTCCAAGTACACTCCTTGGACACAAGAATGATCTGGAGTGAATGTGGACCAAGACAAATTTAGGAAGTGACATTTTAGTTCTGTTCTTAACAAGTATAAGCCTCACAAAAGAGCAACACCTGTAAAGAGGGGCAATACCTCTCACACCTTTTTTCAGAGATAAAACAATAAAAACAATTATTTGCTGCTGCCAATCATTCTGTTCCCAACACGCAGCGATTAGTATTTTCTCCCAGCTTGCTTATTAGTTTTGACTTCTGTCCCTCTTCCTTGTTTAAAACATTCACTTTCTCGATTGATTAAGAACAGGTCACAAAACTCAAGATACTACCAGCTAAGGACCAATTAAGGCATTATCAGCAGCTAAGAAATTGCAACTAAATTGGTAGAATGAAATCTCATTTTAGGTAATGCTACACAGGTCGAAGTTCTCTATGATTTTAGTAGACAAAAAGTTCTAAATATAAACTAGTTAATGAGTGATAAGGTTTCTCAATAGCCTCCTGAAACAAAACAAACTGCTTTTCTTGACACCAGCTGTCAATACCAAGAGACACTGAACATCCATTTAGTGAAGGCACACACATACATAAATATAATCCTGTATCTTGAATGTAGTAATATTATGCAAGAACAGTACTGAAATAAGACTAACATGACTTACTACTGACATTTACCACTGCACATTTATACAGCAGTCTTTCTCCTAATATGTAGCTCCTCCATGTGTCAAGATAGAGTAATGAAATATTCAGAGTTATTGCAGAAAACAGTGACCACCTACCTGCAAGCCTGAAGTAAAAATATCTTGTAGATGTTAAGCAAAACTGTTTTAAGGCTGTTGATCTAGAACAGAAATAGCACCATATGAATATTTTAGTGTCATGGCAGGATTTGTTCAAGTGCAACAGTCTAAGATGATTTGGAGAACCAGAGAAAAAGCATTTTATGCTAAACTCATTTTAGTTAACGTCAACATTTCCAAGTTACGTGGATCGCCTCTCAAATACCAGCTTTTTATGTTAGAACTCAAAGCAGTTTAAATGCTCTTAGTCACTAATCACAATATTTTGCAAACATCCATTTCCATATTCCTACCTGCAAATCAAGCAATAAACCATGGCATTTCAGTTTGAGGACCGCAATCAATTTGTATTTTATGTTTTTCCCAGGTGTTCTACTTGAATTGAAGGAAAGACTTGATCTGATAGATGTACAGGTATAACTACAAAAAAAGAAAAAGAACTAGTTAAACAGGCTCCATGGGATGATAGACTAAATTAAATTCTGTAAAGTAAGCCTCATTTAACTTCTCATGTTATAGAAATTGCCAGTCAATGAGCCAGTAGCTAAAATATGACTATAACTAAATTCAATTTAGAAAGCAACTAGACATTGTGGCATTAAGGTTACTAGCTAAGGAACAACTTCAGTACCCTAGGGCTGAATAATTTACACTGTTAAAAACCCCAAATCAATAACCTTAAACACAAACTAGATGTATTTCTGAAACACGTGGTCTAGCCAGACCATTACTAACGACTCCATGACAGCCAGGTTTTACTCCACAATCCATGCGCACCGCGACTTAGGCTGGATGCCACCTCAGTTCATCCTGATGTTCCAATTACTTCAGTTAAGCTTACCAAAAGCAAGGCAGCCTTGTAGCATCAGGATTCTGATTGGTGTCTCCCAAACTAGTAGCACCAATGCTCTCACCAGCGTAAACTGTTTCTTTCAAAGACATCTACTGAATAAATACCTTTGGCTGTTGATGTTAGTCCTCTGTTGTTAACAGAAAATTGTGTCATAGAGATTCCTTTTCTAAACTGGCCAAGCTCTTCTTTTTAGGAAAACTAGTGAAAAGTTTCAGTACCCTGGTGATGGAAAACCTCTTCCTAACTTCTCACTCAAATGTACGTGTGGGCTGTTTATACTAAATATGGTCAGTAACACAGCAATAATATCCTTCAGTTTAAACAGTTCTTTCTTGCTGATCTTTAGCAAATGTCTAATGCCATCTCTAGTTGTCCACATAAAGGATCTACAGAGTTTTTCAGTAGGATACATTGTCCCATCCCGAGTTCTATGCCACTTCAGACTGTTTTGTGTAGGCTGCTAGTTTAAAGAGAGGTTACTTCTGTTACTTCTCCCCTATGCTATCACCTGAAGTGTACCAGAGGGAACATGTGTGATGTTGAAAGGATTACTAGTCCCTCTAGCTGACACAAAATTAATTCCAATCTGCAGTCCACGTAATACTTACTGCTTCTTTTTGGAAGGTACAAAAAAAAAATTACTTAACCACGTTTATTGTTCTGAAATTCTTATCAGCTACAATATAGCACATAATGGTGAAAGAATCTGAACTGAGGTGACTGAATAAACTTTCTCAGAACCAGGCAGCCATCACACAGTGTATGACTTTTGGTCAGTAGTGACCTGTGCCACATTTGATGGTGTTAATTGTATGTGCATTCCATCAGGAGGGAATGAAGAAAACAGCAGGCTGCAGAGCAGAATAAAACATTTAGACAACTGTGGAATAAACAGAATTGTAAAATCTATTTTGCAGTTAATTCAAGTACACCATTCACAAGGCACCCTTGTGCTTCTCACACTATGTACAACATGCTGTAAAGTTGACACTGGAGTATAGAATTCTATTTACCTGGCATAATTGCAGTAAATATCAAGTGTCTGTATATTTAATAATAAACCACACCATGGGATCAAATGACAGCCTGGCTTCTGTTTAAGGTTGGAACATCCTGGGATATCATCAACAGGAAAATTCACAATTGTTTTACCGGGGTTTATTAAAAATCCATACTCAGGAATACCTGTTGCTAGAGTCCTAAAACAGACACAAATAGTTAGCCTGACTCCCCTCACAAAAGCAAATACCAAAACCTCACCATGCTGCAAGACACACATGATCTTGCATAAAAGGACAGAAATGAAAGGGAACCACAGCCAACTCCTTAGGTTAAGCAACACAGCTAGAAATAAATAAAACTGGATATATAGGAGGTAAATTAACAGAAAATAAATAAGCTTAAGGATAGGAGGACAATGGAAAAAAATTTTCACTGATTAATGCAAATTAAGAACTTAAGCCATGAAACATTTGAGATGAGCTGCATAAACCACACTCACAGAAACCACTGAGATCAAAATCACTGCAAAAACACAAATGAAGGGTTACTGTTTTTGAAAGTAACAAGGACAAGGAGAATCCATGTAACAGGAACCTCATTTATCTGATGAAAAGCTTTGAACTTTCTCCATAAAGTTTTCTCTAAGGACGTGTTCATTGCCAGAATGCCTGCTGATTACCTACCATACATTGGATCAGCAGTGTCACCTCAGGGACACGCAGCAGTTTGTCTTACTTGGCAAGGTATTCACATGCAGGCTTCATTCTTTTAAAAAGTGGGAGGAAGAACTATGCTCTTCTTGCTGGGAAGTTAATAGCCATAATGCTGTCTCCCCAAAATTAATTTACTGAGTTCCATAGTTTTAATACTATACTACAAAGAAACTGTTACTACTCCATTTGCGGCAGAGAGTTCATAGGACCTGTAAACAGGTCTGGAAAACTTCCACAGAAGAAGCTGCTTGTCTACAGAAAATCAACACAGCTGGTGCAGAAGTTGATACAGAGCTAAGGTGCAGATAACTTCAAAGGGCAAGCTGGACAATATCTGCAATGTTACTGCAAGAGAAATTATGCTGAAAAGTTGTTATAGAGATTGATAGCTTGAGATATCCCCAGCCTCTTTGTTTGACTTATTTCCAGAACCATAAAACTGCAAATCCCTATAAATTACTGGAAATGAGGATAAATGAAGTCTTCAAAGTACACTATCCACCACTTCTAACTGCATTTAACTGACTTCTCCATCATCTTTCTGGCTCAGAACAGAGCTGTATTCTTCTGACTACTGAAAAGCCTGATGCAACTGACTGCATTGCAGATACTAAGCTTTAAGAGCTCTCCTTCGGCCTTAGAACTGGCTTCAGCATCAGCAGACTTCTTCTTGAATACCGATTTTACATTCATATCTACAGTAACCAGGAACATCTTTCGGAGCCCACTTTTTAAAAAAAGCTAGTTCTGAAACACTCTAAAGGAGTGCTATGTGAAAACTTCTGTGTGAGCTGCATGCTGCCATGCTATCAGAATCTTCAAAATAACCACCCCAGAATATTAATGACCAGAAAATTCTTAGCCATATTGGATCAGAGAAAAGTTGCATTCTTACCAAGGAATAGAAGGTAGCAGCACACTTGCCCAACAAAAACATTTTAAGGTTGTAACTAAGACATATTAAAAATTTGAGGGAAAAGGGTCTTAAAAGACAACTGACAGCTCCTTTGGTTAATCTGCACTACTAACTGCTGCTAGAAGCTCCATCAAGGTCAGTAGCTGGGTCTCAATCCAAACTTCAGCAGGGATCCCCCACCATCCAAGCTGCAATAGATTGTTAAGCTATGAAGACTGTAGCTATTAGGATTCTTCCCAGGCGCACGCTATCAGCAAGGACTCCAAAATAGCCCTTGATTATTATCCATAAAGCAAATAACACCTTTATGTACAAGCATGTATAAAAATGAAAAAGAATGGCTTAAAAGGTGTTAATGCTTACTACTTTGAAGACTATATCTTTAACAGCGTACCTTAGAAAAGTTCTTGCCTGCATTAAATGTGGCGTAACCAGCAAAAAGTCATCTACGAGACGTATTAGGACTCTGTAACCAAGAAGAAACTGATGTTAGATTTTTTTTATATGTAACCCTTTCAAATTCTTGGCATATTCTTCAGAGCAACAGCGTGCCCATTTTGATTCACAAGGAGGTAGAGGCCGATATGATCTCCAAATTGAGTCTCATGAAATTCTCAGTTTTGCTTCTTTCCTAAACATAAATGAAAAAAAAATATAAGTAAGAAAGCAAAGGGGCTGGCTACATGAAACATGACAGGAATTTACTCTACAGTAGCTTCTTGGATGCAGAGTTTTACACTTTTCCAAGGGAGAGCTTGCTGACTCTTAATCCACAGGAAAAGGAAAGGCGATGTAATACCATGTACACAACCAGATACCAAATTCTTGATGTGCTCTAACTCTGTATCTTTGTTTGTGAAGCTATAAATTGAACATAAACCAGACTACTACCTACAACGGTAGAGGCTGGAACCATAATCCTGAGGCTGGAAATCCTTGAAATTCAAAATTAAAGTTTGGAGAAAAAGTCCAACACATATACAATATATTATGCATTTCTATAACAGAGGACAGAACAAAGCACCCCTACCCATCCTGCTGCACTCCACAAAGCAATTTGTTTTCCATGTCTCCATAGCATAAGCTGCAAAGCAATGTCGACAAAATGGAGCCCTGGGGAATTCCACAGCACTGTACATAGTACCTAGTAAGAAATAAAAAATAATTTTAAAAAAAAAAAAAATCAAAACATGCACCAAGACTGCAATAGCCATTAAACATTTACTTATTTTTCCAAGTATAACATACGTGTTTCAGTGAGAAATACATTACATGCTTGCTAGTTAGCCTTACTTAAATGCTTATTCTTTCCTCTAAGAATCCACATGCCTCCAGAATTGTTAAGTTAAACTGTAAAAAAAAGAACACCTGAACAAATGTTCCTTTCTTACCAACAAACTCCAGTAGACAACTGTCATTAAATGAAATTTTATAACTGATCTCAAACCATGTATCATTCAGCTGCAGAGTTACTCTTCATCTAAGCTTTGTAATTCTTTATGTTTCATCTTATCTAGCTTCAAAACAAGTATTCTCGTACCAGAAACAAAGTGCACTAGACAAATCTTTTGAACTATAATTTATTTTTAATTACTAATCCATGAAGCTTCTAGCAGGTGCCTGCTAAAAATCCACAGGCTGAAGCTCATACTGTATGCCTACACCAGGAATTAAATTCAGGTGGATTTTGAGATGGAACACTTAACACTCAGACACAGCAGACATCCACAACACATACAAACACAAATGTTCACCACCACCAAAGCCTGCTAAGTTTTCTGAACAAAAGCTCTTTCAGCAGCATGAGTCAGAGTAAAAATGCTTAACTGAAATAATTTTAATCAAAAACTTAAATCAAGGTGTTCATTCTTTTTTTATACTTGCACAGCATGACCTAGCTGAGGAAAATCTTTTCCTAGGTTTTGTTTTTGTTTTGGTTTTTTTTTTTTAGTTTTTTTTCCCCACAGATAAATAATTTAGTTTTAGGGAAAGTTTTGATGGCTTAGCCCAATAGAGCATGTGATCTGATTTTTTTTTATACATCCCAGCTATACTGTAATCACATTTTTTTCCTCATTTAACTGCTCAGGCATAAAATTATTTCATGAAATGCTAACCCTTATTACTTGCAATTACACTCAACCGCCCCTCCCTGATGCCACCTGAAAAATTCACTGAAGATGTCAGTTGCCATTGTGCAAAAGAGTAAACCTATTTGTTTCTCATGGCTTCAAGGAATTCATATAGACATAGCCAGGGGGAGGTTCATTAATATTTCCCCTACCTTGATAACTGCATAAAGCCAGTAAGACCACACATAGCAATAGTTATGGATCAGACCTAGATAAACCACTGAAGAGAGTTCCCCGTTACCTTGTGGATTTTTCTGTGCTGGCAGCAACAGAATGAGTATGCCTCACAAAAACCAGGGGAATCATTTTCACAAGACACCTCTGACATAGTGAGATAAAACATCCATTTTACCACTGCTACTTCACTGGCTTTGTGAAAATCACAGAATCACAGAATTGTTGAGGCTGGAAAAGACCTCTGAGATCAAGTCCAGCCTATGACTCAACACTATCACATGGGCTAGACCATGGCACTAAGTGCCACATCCAGCCTCTCCTTAAACCCCTCCAGGGACGGTGACTCCACCTCCTCCCTGGGCAGGGCATCTCAATGCCTGAGCACCAAGCAAATGAAGAGAATAAAATTATGTAACTGGACTGCAGAGCCACAGACTACATCCTAGCAGTGATCTTACCTGTGTTTTGTGTCATCTACAAGTTTTTGTAGCAGTAATTCTACATTTCCCCAGACTTTTGATAAACGTATCAAAAGGTATTAGAAGTCTTCTCCTAGGTCCACAGCCCAATAGTCAGCATTTTTCTCAAAACACGAAGTGCATGCTGACTGTGCTGGCTTTTTGAGAACCATCAGTTAAAGAGTGTATTCATTTACTGAACAAATGAGAATGAGCTACTTTTAAAGGGCAAATTCATTCCAGGACAAACTACTTGTTCAGCCACTTTGTGACTGAATTTTATGTAAGTGTGAAGCTGGCTTTTTCAGGGTGTTCTTCAATTAAACATACTGATGTTGGTTATTCCGTATGATCGGCAGACGGACTAGCGCTATCATCATTCTGCCAACGGGAGTATAAGCATCAATATCAGGGAAGAAAAAACAACACCAAAACTAGGAATGCTCTTTTATTTGCCTCCTTGTAAGCTTTTCTCCCCTTCCTTCAATCTTGTCAGATTAGATATTCTACAATGAACATATTTTTTTCAAGAGCAAGAAGCTATTCATTTCAATATACCTTCCTCTCTATTTACAAATAAAGATCGTGCAAGTACTTGCTTTCTAGACATGGTACACATTTGCCACCTAGAGGCAAAACATAAATACCAGATCAGTATCTCTAGCAACACAAGAAGAAATCTGCATTACTATCCTCTATAACATCCAATACTCGATTCTGGACTTGCCCATAAATTTTAGTTCCTATTTTTATTGCCTTTTATTGTAACCTACCAAATATAAAAGCCATAAAAGCCATAAAAGGTATAATTTTGCACTACAGGGAAATGACTAACAAAGCTTTTATGTGATTAACTGAATATTAACTTGCTTTTATTCACCACTACAGATCACAACATTTAAAAATATTTTTCTTTTAACTACATCTGCAGTTTTAACTGAAGGTTACATATTTATAGAATAATGCACTCTGTGTATAGTTCACATCACCCCAGTGGGAAAGACAAATTTTATTCAATAAAAAATTGATTCCAAACTCTTCATGGTTTTGTGGAGCTTAAATTGATACACATATTTCAAATTAACATGAAATAAAAATCTTTAAAAGACAGCTATCAAAACCCTGAGCCAATTTAATGTATCCTGCTCAACAGGAAAAAAAAAATCAACCACAAAATCCCACCACAACAAAGACACTATAGAAAGAACAACTAACATTTTTTACCTGTTCCCAATCTCCAGGATGTTGTTATGTATCACTTGAAGAAAAAAACTAAACAGGGTTGAACTTGTCTCATTAAAAGTTAAGCTCTAGAAATGGGACAAAACAATACAAGATTTGCACTTCAGAAACATAATGAAACTAGAAATACAGTATACACATAAAAGATCCACAGAAAACTTTTCTTAAAGTTAAGGCTGCAGTAGTTCAAAACCCTAAGGTAAGGAAGAGACACCCAAAGCCACAATCTGAATATACACACTAAAAAGCTGTCAACATCTAACAACTGAGTGATGCAGTTTTTTTTGTTTTGCTTTAGGAGAAAAGCAATTTTGATCGGTGTTATATGGGAAAACAGTAAAATACACCATCTAATTACATTGGATTATTACCATGTACAAGACCTTGCTCTTTTTGGCCACTTTCTGCTGAGTTCTGAATGTGACAATTTCTGTAATTATCACATTCTTTATAATTCCCCAAGTACAGAAACACTTATTTGCCAGTTCTGCTGGTTTTTTGTGTTAAAACTGTGTAATAAAAAAATCAATTTAAAGCAGTTTAAAACCCTTTAACAATGACTTCACGAGAACTAAAGCAAAATTACTTCCTATCTGCATACATTACAAACACACCCACTGTTTCATAGGATCATGCAAGACCATGGTTATTGGGGGGGGGGGGGGGGGGGGAAGCTAATGCGAAGCCCTGGCGGTATAGACACCAGGACTGCCATGCTGCCATACTTTCCTCAGAACACTTTTTTAAGTAATGACACACACAGAGGCACAAACTGTTTTCAAGAGTAAAATATTTTGAAATTGAATGCTGCTGTTCATATAATATCTAGCATAGTTATCTAAACAAAACCTACATCAGAGAGCCAGCCACTTGCCATTTTCACCCATGCACTCACTAGGCTCTCAGCATTTTGTAGGATCCTGGGATTATGCACCGCCCACACTCTATATTCTACTCCTATATCCATAGACATACAAGATCATTTTACTTGTATGTCAGAAGCATAAATTACTCTATGCCAAAATTTTCTACTTGCAAGTTTAGAAAAAAAAAATTTAAGGGGAAATACCAGTCTAGTCATCCCATGCTTGAGAATCTTATAGATCGCTGTCATGGAGCATCATGATCATCAAATCACTCAGGTTGGAAAAGATCCTTGAGATTGAGTCCAACCATTAACCCTACTCTACAAAGTTCACCCCTAAACCATATCCCCCAACACCACATCTAAACGACCCTTAAACACATCCAGGGAAGGTGACTCACCCACCTCCCTGTGCAGCCTATTCCAACGTCTGACTACTCTCTCCGTGAAAAAGTTTTCCCAATGTCCAGTCTAAACCTATCCTGTTGCAGTTTGAAGCCATTCCTTCTTGTTCTATGGCTAATTACCTGTGAGAAGAGACCAGCACCAACCTCTCTATGTCCTTTTGGGTAGTTGTAGAGAGTGATGAGGTTTCCCCTTAGCCTCCTCTTCTTCAAACTAAACAGCCCCAGCTCCTTCAATTGCTCTTCATAAGATTTATTCTCCAGGCCTTTCACCAGCTTCGTTGCCCTCCTCTGTGCTCACTCCAGCATCTCAATATCTCTCTTGTATTGAGGTGCCCAAAACTGGACACAATACTCAAAGTGTGGTCTTGCCAGTTCTGAGTACAATCTGATTCTGGGACAATCACCTCCCTACTGCTGCTGGTGACACTATATCTAATACAAGCCAGGATGCCTTTGGCCTTCTTGGCCACCTGGGCACACTGCTGGCTCATATTCAGGCGCTTGTCGATTAGAACCCCCAGGTTCATCTCTGCCAGGCAGCTCTCCAGCCACACTTCCCCAAGCCTGTAGCGTTGCCTGGGGTTGTTGTGGCCCACATGCAGGACTTAGCACTTGGCCTTGTTGAAGCTCATACCATTAACACTGGCCCATCGATCCAATCTGTCCAAGTCTTTCTGTCCCTTTTCTCTCCCTACTCTCATGCAGATCAGCACTCCCACCCAACTTGGAGTCATCTGTGAGCTTACTGATGATACACTCTATGCTCTCATCAAGATCATCAATAAGGATGTGAAACAGAAATGGTCACAACATTGAGCCCTGATGCCAAGCAATAAAATGCATTAAGAAACTGATTGAGCATATCACCTACTGCTATGGCTTTCTTTGTCATGAATCTTGCACAGAAGGAAGTCTTGAGAACAAACATTTGGAATTAGGACAATTCTGTGCTGCACAAGGATTAAAACAACAGAAGGATGCTTGTTCTTGTAAGAAAGCATCAGTTAGAGCAAATTTAAAATACATCTTTTTAACTGCAGTTTAATTCACTAAAAGTGGAGAAATCTCTTTAAACAAAAACTAAAAGTGCTGATCTTTCATGTTGCATTTTAACTCCTCTAAAGAAAACTTCATTCTTATTAACCTTGGCAAGTAATCATTAAAAATAATATTAAAAAAAAATTTGTCTATTCTGTGCAGTTTGCTATTCAATATGCCACATGGATTGCCTTATCTACTTAACTTAGAATACATTCTGTTCATTCTGTACATTTTAGAGATAGCAAGCATTGAAGCCCTTCTTTAACCAGACAGTAAATTTTGCAATTGAAAATTGTTGTGGCAAACAGTGGAATTATGAAAAGAAAGAGAAAACACAGGTTAAAATGAAAGCTTGAGACAAAAAGGAGAAAATCTGGGAAAAGTCTAGAAGGACATTTTGTCAGATTTCTTTCCTGGTGCACTCCTTCATCAAACACTGAGAGCCAGTTATAAACGTAACAGAAGAGATGACAAAAGTCCTTCTAGAGAAGGTGGTGGGTAATCAGAAGAGAGGTGGTGTCACCACATAATACGTGCACTCAAATTTTTCTGTGTTTTTTTTTCTTCAGTTGAAAAGAAGCCTCCTAATATTTACCTGTTCAACAATTATTGCATTTCGCAATGAGTCACTCTGCTGCAAGTTGGACACAAACTGCCTCATGTCTTGCATAAAATCCTTGAAAGTAGAAACCTGTAAATATTGAGTGTAAAGAAATAAATTACCAGACCAAAAGTAGATTCAGTACCAGACTCTATTATTCAGTGAGGGTCAAAAGGACAGCCTTATTGCATTATTTTAATCCAATAATTCTGCTCAATTTAAAGATCTCCCTCACATATCTCTTATTTCCACACCTTTATCTTTATTCTTACTAATGCTGAATAATAAGTTTACGAAGGACAATGTGAAAAGAAGCTTTGCTACCTTTATAAAATAATTAACACAAAAAAGTGTTTATGAAGTAATTGCCCAATTCAAATTGTGACCAAAAAAAGCTACAAACAAATATTTTTGTCCAAGGAATATTTATCTACAATAGCAGAGAAGAAATCAACAACTCCTACATGTCTCCTATAGAGCTTCCTGGCTTTTCCAGTTGGTGTAATCATAATCACGGCATAGCGCCGTATGCAGTAGACAGTTTTTTTATCAGGGTTTAAGATCCGTGAAATTACTTCCACAAGTTTCTTGTGAGGAATGGTATCAAAAGCCCTGGACACATCAGCCTGAAATAGAAGAAATATCTTCCATCACACATTCATCAGTATCACTGGAAACATATGGTAGTATGGAGGGGGAAAAAAAAAGAAAAAAAAGTATTGTTGTAGCATGAAACAAAGTCAAAGGAGAAATCACACAGGAGTGAAATTATTGCATCATTTAGTCCAAACCCTCATTGCTTGCCTGCAAAACCTTTCCTCACTCATCAATGAGTTTTCCCTTACAAGGGACAAGCAAGTCATCAGTTTTAGTACAAATCTTGTTATTAACCAGAAATACTGTACGAAACACTGAACCTTCAATCATTTAACTGAAGCTTACTGCTGATACTTTTACATGTTTACATATTTTTAGAAACCTTCCTCTCCATATGATCATGGAGGTGACATCTCAGGCTTTTGGGAAGTAGCAGACCCAGATGTTTTACCTTTCCTAAAATCTCATGTTATAATCTTATCTTTGCTTTTACTTGTCATAGTCAAAATTCAAAACCTTTTGAAGAAGCAACAATCTTGGAATTATGCCAATGGCAACTCTGTGGCTTGAAAGATAAGACAATCACTGAAAGTAATTTCAGGACAGGATGACAACTGACATATGAGAGCACAGGAGAGAAAACCCACTTGATTATATCTATATCTGTGTAATTTACATGTATCTATAAATCACCTCAATTCAGAGATGGGAGCTAAACTTAGACACAAAAGGTTTTCTGCTGGACACAACTGAAAACCAGAAGTGTTAAGAAGAAACTCCTTTAAGTAGTGGGGTATGACAAGTACTCATTTTTTTTTCTAGTGGGAGAAGGAATTTTTGGAGAGACACTTAGAGTTCACTTATTTTCAACAGAAACTAACGATACCGAGATAGGAGAAGTCTATTTTTAAAAACTATACTGAATTTATTCAGATATGCATAGCAAGTTTTCCCTGGTTTTCTTTTGGGAAGATGGCCCTAAAAGCATACCTGAGTTTATACCTTGGCCTAAATTTTAGACCCAAGTAAATGTAACTACAAAAATCCAGTGCATGTGCAAAAGCAAGAACTGCTACATGACAGAAAGATGGACAGAAAAATATCTAAGTAAAGGGATAATCCCTCTCAAACAGACAACCTCCACCACTCTGCCTCAAAAAAAACCAACTAGAGTCTGTTAGGTGGGTGCAAAAGTTTATTTTAAAAGAGAAGTAATTATGCACTCAGATCACAGCTACTGAAGCTATAAAGGTATCAGCACAAGCTGACTTTGAAAAGCTTGTATGTAACTAAAGAGACATACCTTTACATAGTAGAAATGAGGCATTTCACCATCCAATTCGGAAACCTTCATAACAAACTTCTTCCATGTCCTGTAGATATCATCTCTCCCAAATGCTGAAGACCCGATAAAACTGGTGTTTATAGTCCGTTCATAATTTAACACACTAAAGAGATTTTTTAGTCGAGTGTTGTAGTGATGTATCTAAAGAGATCAAAGAGAATCACCTTAAAGCACGTTGAAGTATACTAAATTCTGTGCAAGACAAAGATTTCACATTTAGATGAAATATGAGATTAAATTTATATATTTAATAGAATATTTTACTCAACTGCAGTTTTCAGAAAGCCTGAATATAGTTGCAGTAACTACTTGGAAGTGATAAAACAGTTTCAGAGTAGTTTTTCCTTTTTTTGCTTGTTTTGTACATTTAAATCCTATGCAAAACGTTTTTTTTCTGTGCTTGACTTTTGGAAATCAAGGTGTAATAGTTAGGGACACAAACAGATGGACTCCAGCAAATAAAACCAAGTTTGAAGGTGGCTTCTTAAATTCCATTCTCTCTGCTGGAGATGATCATTGCAACAAGAACTGCAAAAAGGCTCAAGACTTTAGGCTAACTCCAGCTGCATCAGCAGTTCAGACTCTGAACTTTATACAAGTACATTGGCAAAGATTTAACTCTCAGTTATGGCAATAGTAGAATACATGAGATGGCAGCAAAGTCGTGCAGGTTGATTAGTTCTGTAAACACCTTAAGGAAAAAGAGAAATATTGACAGACTGGGCAACTCTCAGTTACGGCAATAGTAGAATACATGAGAGTGGCAGTAAAGTCGTGCAGGTTGATTAGTTCTGTAAACACCTTAAGGAAAAAGAGAAATATTGACAGACTGGGCAACAAAACAATGTTGAAAGGGCAAGCAATACTACTGAAGAAGACAAACAGACTGCATACAAAGGGTACTTATGAATCAGTTTAGAACTTCAGAGATATTCTCCAAAATGTACACACAGAACATAAGAGTTCTTGCTTTCAGTGGTAGTACCATGATCACAATATGGATATGCTGAAACTACTAACTATGGAACCATTCCAATTTATCTGAAAACATTTATTTTTGCACTGAAAAGATCAATTATGAGTTCCAGTGAAACGCTGGCAAAACTAAAGCACACTAAAAATGTTTAGTGTACTACTGACACTGTCTCCAAAAAAATTTGATCCAATTTCATTGTTTTACATAAGGTAATTATGTCCATACATTGGCTGATCTTGCAAAACGTTTTTGACCATTTTGTAGAACAAAGACTTCTGAAAATTAAGACACCTTTCTGAGTTATTGCAGTGGTATATTTTCTGTTATACGCCAAGTTCCCAAGAAAAAGTCAAAAGTTTTAAAAAAGGTAGCTCAAAGGTAAATAGAAGCAGCAAGAGCTAAATAATCATCAGCAAAGTCCTTTCTTTCCATCTTTATGAGTCTATCCAAGGGTGGTTGTTTTTTCACAAAAAGTACACTTGCACATTTTCACAAAACTGATGGCCACATAGGTGTTAGCAGACAAGCCAATAAAAGATAATTAAAACTGGTTTTAAACACAGTTTGAACAAGGCCTGAGAGATCTGGAGTAGCAGTAGTCACAGTTCTCTTGAGCCTTTCGATTCACCAGAAGAAATCGATTCCACAGAATCATAGAATAGTTTGTGTTAGAATGGTTTGGGTTGGAATGAGTACATTCATTTGGTTGCATGAGTAGCCATGCAAGAAAAAAAACAAAGAAAAACAAAACAAAAGAACAACAAAAAATACATCAGAAGACTACTACATTAAGCTGGAAGTCCTACACTGATGAATATTTTCACTAGATACTTTTGTCTCAGTCTACTACGTGATTTATGAAAATCATTAACTATGCTTTGTGATTAGCTTAAACAGATGAAGTCTGTCTAAAAGCTGAAGACCTTGATGTCCTCAGTTATTTATCAGACCTCTCAAACAGAAGTCTATTGCTCCCACTTTTCAGTAGATTACAGATATTCCCTCTCAGCTCCAGGGCAGTCAGGTCAGCTCAAATCACTTGAGCAACTGCCACAGTTGACTTCAAACCTTCCTCATCTTCAGTGTATTTATGTCATCCTTTATGCCAGATCTGGTACAGGAGCAATAGCATCTTTAAAGTCCTGCAGCTGTTTCCAAATTAACTGCCTGCATACTCTCAAACCTGACAGTCTGGTTGTCACAGAAATAATACTAAGAAATAACACTCCAGAACAGCTTTTAGTCAATACCCTGTAAATCCAGCCTGGGATCACATACTGAACAGTAAGTACTAAGAAACCACTGACGTCTTACCCATTTGCAGAACATTTAATCTTCTGCACTAAATGGGACTCAGCCTTGCAGTCAGGCAAGACGGTGAAATTGGGTTCCCGCTATGTCTTGTGGTTAACTGGCCTGTCAAACAGATTATTTTGTGAACCACGTCTTCTGTTCCTGTTTCCACATCACAGAAGACGTGGCTACCTGACAGGCCAAGTCATTCTGTTACACTCATTTCCTTGAGACAGGCTTGCAAACAGAAGTGATTCTGGAACTGGAGGCTAAAGGTAATTAAACACAGGGAAGGGATAAGCTGAGTTGCAACAGGTAGACTCATTCTGTCATTTTGATTTGAATGTTTCAGTTCACCATGTTAAAACTAGTTTTATATAACAAAAAAACCCCAAAACCTTACACACTTTATTAGCTGCCTACATCAAGCCCACATGAAGCAATAAAGATAAAAAACCTTCTTTTCTCTGCTTTCCCTGCTGAATCGTTGTGCTTCAATAACGCCGCTCACTTTTACTATGGGTCTTAACCCATTTTCTTTGGGAATAAACCGAAGCTTTGATACCACAGGAATGTAGTTTTTTTGATGGACAGCTTCAATCTCCTCTGACGACAAAGCGCGGAGACGTACTTGGGCAAAATGGTTTCTAAAATACAAATACACATTTTGTGTAAGCAACAGGAAAAACAGCAAGTTAAAACATTTAATCTCTTTATGATAACCAAAGCCAAATACTTTTCTAAGAAGATAATTGCCAATACTAACCTCTGCAGAAAGTTACAGGGAATCTGAATTTCAGAACAATTTCACAGTATCTTAATGACAATGTAATATAATAATAAAAGACTACACTTTTCTGCTTCATGCAAATTAAGAAAATTTTGACATTTTAAATAACAATAAAATAGCACAGATTAGCTGAGTACATCTGAACATTATGAAGTATTTTTTATGCAAGACAACGGGAAGTTGGATACGTCTCTGGTTTCAGAAGCTTGAAAGACATGAACAAAGTTTAATAGAACCTTCTGAAAACTATCTTAAGATCCAGGGAAGGACTTACACACTGTAATGCGCTGTTCTACTCTCAACATTAGAGGGCCTACTAATTACAAGTTGCAGCGAACTGAGAGACTAGAATACACATACAAAAGAAGAATATTTATGCATCCAGTAACATGACTCACAAGAAGCAATCTGACAAGCAGGAGTCAGCTAAAGCAAACAGCAGAAAATAAAGAATGGAAGGCTCCCAGGTCACAGGTTCTCAGTTCCTTTAAGTTCACCTTCCCAGGAAAGGTGCTTCCTCCTCAGACACCCCCTGAGGATTTACAGTTCAGTGTAGCTTCATGCAAATCAGTATTTTCCCATGCAATGAAGTAGGAAAAGGAGGGTGAGCAAATGCCCTTGCTTTTACTCAAGATGTATTGTTAAATCGCCCTACCTGCATCAATCCTGGATCAATCTCCTGCACTGTGTGCATTGTTCGGGAGGACAAAATGTGCCATTCCAAAAAGCCCTAGAGCCTAGTCATTAGGATACTCTCGCGGGAAGTGAAGCTACACAATTCAAATCCCCACAAAAGGGCCACAAATTGAAACTTGCCTGCAGATTTCTCACCCAAACCAACAGCTTGGTTTAGCAAAGGGAGGCCACAGAATCACAAAAGCAGCAGATAGATGGTGGAAACCTGATAAGCATGCTCTAGGAGACACCAGAGAAGCCAAGCACGCAGGTAAGAGAGGCACAGAAATACTTTTCCCCTGTTACACCCACGCAACTCACATACAAGGTAACGATCCAGCAGCTTGGGACTGCCGGCATCTGAGTGACACAGAGCTGGACACCCAGAAGGTACAGGGGCATCTAGGGTCTGCAAGCTGAGCTACCACTGAGCATTTTCAGGATCTATATATCCAAACCTTAGAATTAAATTCCTGGTACAGATGCTGCCAAAAGAAGAAAGAACAGGAGATCGCTCTTCCACAGCTAGAGATCACTATTATTTATGATGACTTAAGTTTTCTTGAAGTTTCCATAAAACTTCATTATGTAGTTTTAATTATAGAACTAGGCAGATCACAAAGTCAAATCACCAGTTCATAGGGGGAAAAAAAAAATAAATCCTTAACCACCACAGAAAAAAGTACTACTTCCTCTGAAAGTGAAGACAAAGGCCAAATACTGCCAGATCTTCACTGTCACTACCTCTGGCCAGCTGCAGAACTGGATGTCATTTTGCCTGCAGCAACATTCATCGCATTTACAGTGGCGCTAATGATTTTGAATAGGCACTTATCTAGCAACCACTCAACCACGCTGCTCTCGCACACTCACAATGCTGGTAAACGCTTCAACTCAGAGGGAGTCGCGTGGACAGTCCTGCTGTCTTGTAACATCTCACCACAGTCTAATGGAGGAGATTCAGAACTTCTGCAGCATTTCCAATCCTCAGCAGCCACTGCATTTGGCAAAGTCCTTCAGAAAACAGGTGCTGTCACCAGAATGCTGGGTACATTATTTGTTATTTTTAAGATGTAACCTGGCATTCTGTGGGCCACATAACTCGAAGCAACTCTATCACAGAATTACACACCGATTTTTTCGTAGAAGTCCTTTTTTTAACTTGGGGTATGACGCTTGGTGTAACTTCAAAAATTAATAGGAAGTTGTCCATGTGCAATGACCAGCGCGCTCTCACCTCCATTCATAAAGCAAGACAGACAGAGTGAGGTTTCCTCTCAGAACCGTGGTCTGTACCCTTGAGTGGGATTCTGCACAGAAGATCTACTCACACAGCCACCCTTCAGGATGGGAATTGATCTCCTGATGACAACGCAGCGCAAAGCCAAGTTCATGAGTAAAGTCCAGGTCCACTCAGTTCAGCCTGTACCATCCATTCTTTTCCTCACAAAGGAGGATGCAAAGACCTGGAAAGGCATCATTGGCTACGGTCAGTTGTGAAGACCTCCCTGTGAGCCAGCAATTGTCACAAACAGCTTCAGCTGAGGAGAGGAACCAGGACAACCACAGAAGAGCCAATGCAGCAACAACTGAGACCACCACACACTCCTCCAGGGAAGATGGAAGCAGCTCAACAGCCTTTGGTTCCCCAACAGTGCCTGAAAACACTGGCTGGTTAAGAGAGGATGATGCCTGGAGAGCCACCTCAGAATGGACAAGGAAGCCCTGAACAGCTGCTTCAAAGCCCTCCAAAGCCCAATCTCTTTGCTCTCATGGAGGTAGCTTGCCACCTGTACGAATGCAGTAAGCCAGAGCAGTAGAAGACCTCACATTATGTTGCACCCTCAGAAAAGCAGTGCTGAAAGCCCTGGCCTTGGGCACGAAGCTTAAGGGCCGCTGCTGGGGTCCTGTAGCCAACAGCAAACACTCTGTCCCAACCAGGCGCCCTTGGCACACGTGCAGTGGCGCTTCCTTGGGCTGTTTCCCCAGCTTCCAGCCACCTGCAGCTCAGGGACACTTCCTGAGCCAAAGGTGACAAGGGGGCTTCCTGCACAGAGGGGAAATACATGGGGAGGAAATCAGAAGAAACAAGATCAGCCCAAATTAGGGTCCTTTTGAGTTCAGAGCACCTTGTCCTTACACATGTTTTTCTAGGGATCTGGGAAGAAGGGGCAAAAGGGCTATACCAAAACTAAGTTGTTTTCATTTAATCACATACCCTACTAAAAAAAGGCCTTATATCTAATATGTGAAAGTTGGTACTTAATGATACTTCATGCCAAGAAGTAGACTCTGAAGTACATTAAAATACATAAAACACTAATTGCAACTAAGGCTGTTAGTTTGAAGACAAGGCAAATAAAAATACATGGGACTGAAAATTACATTCTACTACTACTATTTAAATTGCATATCCTTTGATACAACTGCAAACAAGATCAAGGCCCCACTAAGTGCAAACACATATGCAGAACAGCTGTGCTGAAGATACCACCATTGAAATGAGCAAGCAGCAGGGCAGAAGGGGGAAAAATAAAAAAACCCCACACACATACAACATTGTAGACTAACAGACAACTGTGGAAGCAAAGGGTTCCCCACATAAAACAGCAATTAAAACACGAGACATTAAAAGTACGCTCATTTTGTGCAGTTTCAAAGCACTCTCGGACACCAACAATTTATAATGAAAACCCAAAAAGATGTGAACTATGGAGATATGTGCACAACAGTGCTCATTAAAATTGCCTTCAGATCTCTCCTACTTTCTCAATTAATTGCTTAAAATTTGATCTTAAATAATGCCCTAACTCACAATACATGCATGCATTTTTAAGACCAAAAAAGCAGCATGGAATCCCATAGCTGCACTAAAGAAGCTGCAGTTTTTCAATCCCTCAACCTTGATTTATCAAACCCAAATCCTCTTCAGAATGGATTTTATTATTGCAAGGTTTCTCCTATTGAATAATTCTAAATTTGAAACACTTTCCTCCCACAAAGCATTTCTGAATTTACGAGCTGTTCATACTGCTATCACAGGTTGAATTCTCCCCTGGGAGATTAAGCACATAAAAAGAGGATAAATGGACGATAAATGAAAGCAGAATTAGAACTTTGCACTACAAAGCATAAAAGACTTGCACATATTCCGTTAACGTTTGATTAGTTTTCCAGTGTTACCTAATTCCAATGTTCTGCAACTTGCCCCAGAGAAGCTTTCGGTAGTAGAAAAGCATGTTTTTCTGGAACATCGTCTCGGTGACATAGAAAAATGATCTGAGCAATTCAACAACATAGGTATCCATCAGCCAGAACAGGAATTTAGCCAAAAGTTCTTCACGGAAACAATGTTCATTGGCAGGAACAAGGTGATCACCTTCAATAAACAATTCAAAGGTAGTTACAGTAAGCATCAACTATTTGTATTAGTAAAGAAACAGAACATACAACAAAAAACTTGAATAACCTGACCCAAGCTTAAAGTACAAACATAGAAACTAATTAGCAGTGACAAACTGACACACAGTACATGAATACATGCCACTAGTAGCCCAGAGACTTACTTTATTCCCTCAGCATTGATTGTGCAAGATCTTTAATGCACAATGGCAAGATTATTGTGAAGGGAAAGGTAAATGGAAATAAGCCTACAACACAAAACTTACAAAGCAGAAGAATGAAAATACTTAGGTATATTGTAAAAATAACAGAATTAAACTTGGAGATGAAAACAGTTACATGAAAACTACACGAAAATTAATTTCAGGGTTAGGCTTTATTTCAGACATCCTATATAAAACTTACTGCTGCAGTCAAAAAAGAAGAAAAAAAAAAATCACGCTAAGTCCATCAGCACTTATAATACTTAGATGACACAAAAATTATGAACCCAGAACATTCCTAGCTATGGTCAAATTTAAGGCTACATAGATTTGTAGTGATGTCTAAGTATGGGTGAGTAGAGAATAAAATCCTGTGCTACAATTCTGAATTTTTGCCAACTTCCAATAATACTTCAAGCACAAGTTTAAGCTTCAAGCACAAGGGAGTAGTTTCATGAAAATAAAAATCAGGCCTGCATGTTGCTTTTCCTGGAATAAGACCAGAGAGGAAGAAGGTATTACATTTCTTTAAGAGAAGATGTTTTAAATTACTATAAACCAAACATTTATTTTACAATAAAAACATCTAAAAGTATTTAACTCCACAGACTTTTGAAAAGCATGTTTTTGAGCCATAGTTTCTGAATAAAGAATCCACATATTTTCTAGTGCTAACAGTTCCTTAGGGAATTGTAACCTCCTCTATTTTTGACAGCAGTTCTCAAACGTCGGACTTTTTCTTTTCCTTCTACGTTACAAAGAACCCGCAGGATTTCAGAACCTTACCATACCTTTTAAAAAGGAACGCCCATTTTCAGCCCACATTATTGTAGGATCCAAGTACATTACCAGGTAAGAATAAATAGTACAAACTTATCAGTTAAGGAAGCACGATCCCCATTGTATAGATGGGGAACAGAAGCATAGAAAAACAAATAGATGCATTAGAACCACAGCTACAGCCTGGATTTCAGCCCTAGGATAAGCATCTGCAGAAAGACTTCTTCAGGGAAGGAGGATTTTACCTGTCACCATCTGAAAAGAGGACTGAACAGAAGGGATCCAAACAGCATTCGGAACAATCAGCTGATGCCCTCGTAGCAGCTTTGAGCCTGGAACCACTCGGTCTGGTGACATCTGCATCACCAACCACCCAGCCCAAAGGGGTGCTCAGCGAGGGTCTCCTGTTCTAGAGGAGGGCTCTAGAAAGGTGCCAGACGGTGGGCAAGCCCTGTACTGCACAGGGTCCTGTGCTCACTCACAGGGGTGATGTCAGTGGGAGGGAGGAAAGAAAACATGCTGTGGGATGAAAGTTCACTTCCATAGCAGAGGAACACAAACCACCCCAAGCGTCTTGATTTGCCTTTAGTTCTTTCTGAAGGCAGATGGTAACCAAGAGGCAGGCGGCATTTGTTCCTTACTTCAACAAATTTGGAGTTACTGCAATTTGGAGGGTAGTTACGAGTTTTGTTTCAAAGCCCAGGTTCCAAATTCATGTTTGTGAAAATGTCACCATATTATTACAGAAAGTGTGAATGAAAGTGACGAAAATTGAAATTCTGGAAGGCAGCCAGGCTTAATTGTGCCTTCATGATCAATTACAAACACCAGTAGGTTTGCTCTCTTGACCATGGTTCTTACCAGCAAATCCAAGAAATCTGAACCCAAACTAAATACCCTTCTCTTCCCACCTTAAACGTGAACACCAGTGATTTGAAACCCCCGCCCCTTAGCTCTTTAATATAAGAAGTACCTTTGCCCAGACGAAGCCACAAGCAGTCATTCACTCTCATCTTCCACATCAACACCTGCAACGAAAACTGAGCAAACTTCCCCATGGAAATGAACGTTTTCACGTTCTTCAAGAACCGGCACTTGTTATGGTTTGAACCCCAAAGCTCGGTGGGGATGACCCGCTCCAGGCAATCCCTCACAAACATGTACACCTGCCAGTGGTTGCTGCGCTGCTTGAGGAGCTTCCCGAGGGCTGAACTGTCCGCCTCTCCCAGGTTTTGCTCCTTGCTCTGTGATGCCCCACTCGCAGATTTTGCAAGAGGAGCGCAGAAGTCCTCTGGCACGTGACCAGATTCACATCTGCTGCTTGTGACACACTCGTCAGGCTCTTTCCCAAACTGCTCTGCTTGCTCGTGAACCTCTGCTTCCCCACGAAAAGCTGCCTGACAAGGCAGCCCAGTTTTTCTCACACCAGTTTCAGGTATCCAGATAGGGCAATTTTTTTTTAAAAGAACTAAGTAAGGACACTTGGCATGGTTCTTTAACAGTTTCTGAAATACTGGTCTCATTTGCCAGTAGCGTTTGGGCAACCTCTTCTTCCTCCATTTTTGATGAGGCAGACTTTGGTTGCGCTTTTGCTCCAAAAGATTTCGGCTTAAGAATATAGTTTCTATAAGCCGTCTTCCACCTGCCTGACAGCCCTGCAAGCGATTCAGTAAAAACCATTTAGGAAAACATTCTCTGAGACTCCTGCGAGAATACAGAAGAAGTTTCCTGTTAACGTATATTGCAGAACGTAAGAGCTTATTTGGTGACTCCTTTGCCAAATTAGATATGGGATATTCCTGCCTCCTGCATTTTGAAGAAATACCTTCCACGGGCTTGGTTTGTACAGAATTCAACTGAGATTTATACATATGCAGCTCTACTCGTTTCCTACTGGATTCTGCTTGCATTTCAGTGCCAGGCTTTGAAGGTTTGTTAGTCTGAACTCCTCGCAGAAAAGAGCTTTCACCTGCCACAAACTTCTTCCTGCTACAAGATGTGCGAGTTAAAGAAGGACCAGACATATCACTGTTACTTCTCTGAGAAATGTGCTTGTCTTTAATGAGATTTACAGAACGTGATTCTACACACTCAGTTCCATCTCTCTTGGAACTACTTTGGTTTACATCGGGAGTGATATTACAAGATTTTTCCTCGCTCACCTTCTCCTCTACTTTTGCTCTCTTAGCTGGAATTTCAGGTTGTTCACTACCAAGCTTCCTTTTTAAAGATGGTGCCGTAGTTGACAAATACAAACCAGAGCTACTCTGTTTTTCCAGACGTTGAGTCACCCTTCTGATCCGTTCACCTGCTTTAGAAATGGGTTTTGCAGAATACCGGGACCTGGATGCTAAGTTTCTCATCTTGCTATTTTTTCTGTTTCTCATGCTGGAGACATTGGCTTCAAGTCTTTGTCTGTGTTTCCACCCACGTGACTTTGAGAGATACCGTTTATGAAACATAAGCCTTTTTTGCATATAGTCAAGCAAGCTACTACGTTGACGCTTTGAAAAAGTTTGTTTAACAAACGCTGGGGATGAGTCTACATTATGGGAAATAAGTTCATAAACCGGTTGTCCGCAAACTTGGTAACAACAACTAGGGGGAACAAGCATAAAGACTGCACAGTGTTCCAGCAAATACATCATCACATCGTCCCCTATCCTGCTCAGTAGTTTTTCCCAGAGGCCGCTGATACGCATATTTTCTGTCACACTGTTGGGTAGGTAGCTGTATACATGAGAAGATGGTATGATTTGGAAATCAGAACAGTTTTCGTCCAGCAAGGAGTATCCATATGCAAGAACATTCTTCTTTCTTTTATCACACAGTCTCTGAACAATTCTCATAACGACTTCGCTCTGACTAGATAACTGAAGAAAGAAAAAGAGAAGATTAGTCTTTATCACCGACTCTTCCACAAACCACCACATACACTTTAAATATATGGATACGCAAGGCCTAGACACGAGCTTGAGATCAAACTCTTCCAAACCCACACTAACGATTCACAAGTGCCATACCCAAGAAAGATTTTTCAAATGTACCACAAGACGTTTGCGTGCAGCAGCCCAGGCCTGCGACTTTAAGGAAGTCTCCTGAAGGTATGCCCTTTTGATCCTGGTTTTCACGCCCAGGAAACACTCCACAAACACTCTACCGACTCCCTTCCGCATCCCTCAGCTACCTGGACTTCAGGCCTTCAGGTCACTCTGCCCGTAGATACACGCTCACACAGGCTCCGGGGAACCAACACTCGTTTTCTTGAGGCCTCCATTTCCTTTCACGTACAGGAAAGTTCAGCTACACGACTCGGTTCACAATCCCAAAGCGCGCTCAAGAGGCTCCCAGGGCTCGTTTCCCGCCGCGGCGCCGTTTCACTGACGCAGCAGCGGCTCGGGCAGACAAGGCGGCCTCACCGAAAACCTTCTTCTGCTTAAACGCCCACCTGCAAGCGGTTTCCCTCCCTTCTCCTCCATCCTCTCGAGAGCGGGAAAGGGGCGTTTTTCATCTCCAGTCGCTCCCCGGCCACGCTCGGTTTGCTGGCTC
>NW_009724462.1:0-52343 GCF_000703405.1 Apaloderma vittatum
AGAGAGCTGGAGCGCCCGGTGTTTGAAAAACGCACAAAACTGGGGGTACGGGGACGTGCGCCACGGGATGCTCGGGAGCTGGAGTCGGTGCCTTGGGAAACAAGTGGAAAGAAAATTGGTGTTTTCACTTGGGGAGGGAAAAAAAGCAAAAGGAAGAGCAAATATTAAATCGTCAGGGAGCGAATGGAGTGCTTTGTGCAATTTAAAGCACGTTTTGCTCAGCTCTGTGGAACACAGGCGTTTCCTCAAACACAGCTTTGCTCCAGAAATGATTTAAAACTTGGACGTTTCATTTCCAGTACATGGAAGGATTCCAAATGCTTTTGTTTTGTCTGTTCCTTAGTATAAGCTCCAAACAGCTCTGCCCAGCCCAAGTCTTTTTTTCCTCCAGCCAGCAAATAAAATGTTGTCTGCTGATGTTCCAAGACTTCGCACTGCTGTGCAGAATTACCGATCCCAAAGTCTTTATTGCTCTCGTCTTTGGCAAACTTGGAGCTTGATTCACTCCTCCCACCGAACAGCATTAATCTGAGCTGACCGCTGAAGTCGGCGTTGATTCTTACCTCTGCAAGCTGGGGTGAGATGGTCAAGCTGGCCTTGTCATAGTCCAGGCTGTCAGGGATATGTGTACTTGTTCTTTACGTGAGGCAAAAAGGAAACATTCTGTGCACGCAGAAGTTGGAAGTATATTGTGCAGGGGTGTCTTGTGAAGGTGCTTGTCAGAAAGATGTGAGCTGGAAAGGCCTTTGACGTCTCTTCTGCACTGTTTAGTTCAGTATCAGTGCAAAAGGAGCAATCTCTTTCTCCCCCTTCCTCTACTTCCCTCGTGCTGGCACCAACCTTTGCTTGTATCGGGGAGCAGATTCAGCTGAAGAATAATGTGGTTACGCTGGGTTTCTTTGCGGTTCCTTGATGTCGTTCATCTCATACTTGCAGAAGCACTTGAGGTAGAAATGAAGGGGCAGAGGCAGGGAGAGGGCAAAATTTGTTTCAGCAGCATGACCAGCTTACCCTAGTCTGAATGGCCTGCAGATCTCTTGGGGGCTTAAGTGATGGGAAAGGACACGCTGGACTATACCTTCCTTTACTTCTCAGCTCCAAAGAGTGTAACTTTTGCCGGTTGTACTTGTAGTGACTGACAAAGTATCTGGTGAGAGAGGTGCCAGTGGTTCCGATGGGCTGGCATGTTGCCCGCCAGATCGCCCGAGAGACCATTGCCTGTGGCTTCTTCCTAGGTGCCAAATCACAAGGCTGACTTGATGTGGTGTGTGGTGGAGCTGGGTAGGAGGAAAGATGTTTTGAAATCTGCTTGGCCAAATCATTTAATGTTAGCTGCTAGCTGCTGATCAGTGGAGAGTGCTGTAAGTTGTATTGTGTTCTTCCAGCACTGTCTGGCAGCAAACTCTATGTCAGAGTGATTAACTTCTTCAGGGACAGAAGGGCCTGGTGTCCCCTATGACTAGCTAGCTCTTGCTGGCTAAACTGGGGAGCTCTGGGGTCAGAGGGTGGTTTGAGGACCACCTGATCCTTGTTAAGGCCAGCAGATCTCAGGTGAGCAAATGAAGGTTAGGAGCAGGTTTGTTTGCTACACAGTGGTAGTGGGTTACTAAAGTTGTGATGATTCTTCTGGGTCAGAGAAGGAATATGAAGGGAAAGTTGTTACTTAAATGATGGTGCAGCTTTTTTAATTGGGTTATGCTGCTGGGTGTATGACACCTTGCAAAAGACCAGGTAGCGCTGATCAGGAGTGATGAGAGGAACTTGTGCCTGTGAGAAGACAGTCTGTAATCCGCGCTGGTAGTTGAAGGCTGAGCAAGTAGTATGTGCAGCTGCTCCATTTTTGCATCTGATCTGTTCTTAATTCCTAGTGATGGGAGAGAGTTTTCACCCCCTCCCCGAGAAGCTTGTCTTGATTGTTCTAATCGTCTTGGTATTAGTCTCAGCGATCATACATGCAGGGCGGTAAGTAGCTTCTAACTGTATTGGTGAGATTGTCCTTACTGGAGTGAATGCAGACTGCAGGGGTGCAGGGCTGCATCTATCCTGGTAGGAAGAGTCCTCAGAAAAAGCTGACTTGTTTTCAAGGGGGGCAGTTTGGCAACCTGAGGAGTCCCTTCATTGCACCCCTCGCCTCTGACATTTGACTTGAGCTCTGGGAAGTTTGTGGGGTCTTGGTTTGAAAGGGCTGTACAGTCCTTTACAGGGCCTGTGATCTTGGAGGTACTTACGATCTTAATTCATTAAACCTCTTGCCAGCTTTGAGGGCTATAGCCTGCCAGCCTCATCCATGCTAAGTAACAGCATGTTTGCAGGATGAGCTAGCAGAAAATGACTTTCTGGTCATTAAATGAGACACAGTGGAGTCAGCCAAGATGAGTTTCTCACAGGATATCTGTGGTGAACTGAGACTATAGTGTTTCCAGCCACAGGATGATGGTCTCCAGCTCTGCTACATGGTCTTGCACTTCAGTGGCTCTGCTGTCTCTGGAGCTGCCACTGCTTGGAAATACTGATACAGGGTCAGGGCTTTTCATCTACCTTGTCCCTGAATTTAACTTCCTTTATGAATTCAAGGTCTGCAGTGCTGTGTCTGTTTCCTCTTGGCAGCTTGGGCCTCCTGCTATGAGTCCTCACCGGCTCCTGGCCGCTGCCCTGGGATGTGCACTGATACCTCGAGGGCTGCAGCCTCAACCACAGCAGCATTGCTCTTTCTTTTGCTTGTGGTATTGGGCAGCCCTGGCTTCTGCTCTGTGCTGGCTGAGTGCCCAGGATTGGTGCTTCTGCACCCGGGGTAGGAGTTTTTTTAGGAAAAAATGGGTTTTGTTTGGAGGGAGTGGCAAGTGTCTGTGGCACAGCCTGGCTGGCAGCATGGTGCCATGTACTGCCCGCCTGGCACTGGAAAGAGGAGAGCAGTGTGCTGCCCTGCATGGGGGAAGACTGATGGCTACTTCTTACTCATTGCCTGAGATCTGGAGAGGCTTGGGCCTCCTAGCTTGGCAGATCTGCTGAGGTAACGTGGTGGGATATGCGTCAGCCATTGGGGAAACACTGGTTCTCTCTACCCAAGCGCGCCACAGTGGCTGACGCCATCATCCTCCACTTTGGAGACTGAGAAGCACCTCGCCTGGAGGCCCAAACCCACAAGGATGGCTCCCGTGGGTTACAGCGAGGGCTGCATCCCTCTGCACTGCTGTGGTCCCTATGGGATACTGTCCTGTCCCACAGCTGGGTGGGGATAGAGGCCTCCATTTTGTGGAGAGCTGGGAAGGGATGCAGTCCCCTCAGACGCTCGGCAGCAGCCACGCCTCTTGCAGGCAGGGACTCCTGTTGCCTTGGCACTTCGTGTTGTGTCAATGCAATGAGTGCACTTAAGAGTTTCTTCATCCTTGACGAAAAAGAGTGTTTACATTGGAATAGCAATGACTGCCCCTGGAAGGGTTTCCCTCTCTCTGCCTCCTGCTGCTCCTGAAACTGGAGCCCTGTCGGGTGTGTTGAGTCCAGTTCAGCCTTAGTGCCCGGAGGGACAGGTGGGTAATTCATCCACACCAAAGGGGCCAGGGGTGGAAGGAACTTGTGAAACAAAAAAAAAATTACCTCTAATGAAGAGCTTAGATGTGGAAATTGCGATTAAGAGCCTTAATGAGTCTTGCTCGTAACTCCTACGCCTGTGGGTTGTCTCCCGTGTGGTGCTGGGGATGGCAGCTGCGAGCTGGAGGCCCAGCCATCTGTCTGCTTGCCTGCTGAAAATACATTTCTGTATGCCAGCAATGTAGGAGTCTCTGTTTTGACTAGTGTGTTTACAGTTTGGCTGTAGTAACAAACTACATGTAGTAAATGCTGGTTTTGGTTGTTTTGGGATTGCCAGTGCTTGCTCTCTGACAGAAACACACAATCCCTCCATCTTAGTGGAGGTGGGAACTAAAGAGGAAAGTCTGCGTGGTGGAGAAGGCCCCATACCATCTAAACTGGCATTTCTTATCTGTAATTGCTGGCTTAAAGTGTATTTAGAACAGTGACATCTCACTTTCTGATCGTCACACTGTTGTAAAGATGTTATGGGCCTGCACACACCACACCTTTCCTTTGTGCCTTGCTTTCATGATTGCTCAAGTTGCTGGTTCCTGAATTTGGGTCTGCATCAATATTTAAATAAACTGTTTCCTATAATGCATTTGTTGTACTGGCTTCTTTTCAGCCAAGCTGTCTGCTTTAACATCTGCTGACCCCATATTTTGCAGTCTTGCCCTGAAAATAAGGGGTCTTGGGACAAGGCTGTGCCCCTTTCCTGCGTGATTACAGGCTCGGGAGCCAGGTAGCTGTGGGGGTTAATTACGGATTGCGGGCCTGGCTTCTTAAAGTGCTTAGGCACAAGCAGATGTCTTACGGGATTTTGGAAAAATCCCATTATGTTGCCAGTCTATATCTTTAAGTGCCTTATTATCATTAAATATCTGGGTCCCAGGTGGTCTTCTAGGTACCGTGAGCTCCCTGCCAAACAAGTGTGCTGCTGACATGCAACAGATGGGAAATTATGTAGTGCTGGATCTTTGTCTCCTTTTATTTTTCTCTTGTGGTGGAGAAAACCAAAAATTAGACTTGAAATGCCTTCTTGGGGGAGGGAGGATGGCAGAGCCAGCAATGGGACTCTGCTCATCCAAACGGCCCTGTGCTAGAGGGGA
The DNA here is from genome assembly GCF_000703405.1 of Apaloderma vittatum. NCBI lineage: Eukaryota > Metazoa > Chordata > Aves > Trogoniformes > Trogonidae > Apaloderma > Apaloderma vittatum. Next base: position 4,680 of record NW_009724462.1, read on the forward strand.
AAAATGGCAAGCGTTGGCCTTTGGTGCTGGACTGCCTGCACATGTAGGGTGGTGTTTGAGGGATGGCGATGGGTATGATGAGCAGCCTGACGTGGTGGGGAACCGCACTGGCAGGGATGGGACTGGCTCTGGTGCATGGGCAGCCGTGGTTGTCAGTGAGATGGCTTTGCCTGATGCTTTTGTTCACGTGGGGTTTAAGCCATCTGTGCTGCTGCATTGCATTGCACTAAGCACGTGCTGCTGCCCAAGTAAATCACTTATCCGCTCTGTGAGGAGTGGTAACTGTCTAACCTCTTTATCTTTTTTTTTTTTTTTTTTTTTTTAACCTTTTTTTTTTTTTTTTTTTTTTTTTTTTTAATGTCCAGCCCTCAGTGCCTCCAGTGCCAAACTACAAGCTTTCCATGTCAATCCCGGAATGGCTTCAGGCAATACAGACCTACATGAAGATGCTGCAGTATCCTTCTCCAGCATGTGGTTTCTGGAGAGAAGGCTGGCTTGTGCCTGGCATGAATTTACAGGGGCTTTACCAAAGCACTAGCTGGTTGCAAGGGCTTGGGATCATCTGGGGGTAAAAGGATGCCTCTAAGGATTTGTGATGGCACCTGCAGTACTGAGCTTGTCACAGCAGTCTTCTAGGAGATGTAATTATCTTTAAATTATACTGAAGAATTTAACTGAAGTGACGGTGGGAGTAGAAATGCTTATTTTGAAGTTGGTTTATGAGGATATTATGATTGGATTGTGATGCCTAGAGAAATAATATGGCATCTTGTCATAAAAGAGACTGACTAAGGGAGGGCTAGTTGTGGCAAACCCTTTCTCCTTCTCCCCTAGCAGCCCCTGTGGGCTCCCTGAGGACTGCCTACATGCTCAGCTTGCAGGGGGTGTTTGTTGCTGGAGTGGGGGACATAAGCAACTGTCCTGACCTGGAGGTAGGCAGGCTTGCTCATGACACAGGAACTGACCAAAGGAATCCTCACTTCCAGATGTCTCACCTTGCCCGGAGAGTTCATCAGAGATGTATGCATCTGTCCAGCCTCCCCATTGCTGCCCCATGCCTAATACCTGACCATTTCCATTGCTGACAGATAATGTTGCGGGAGATGGTTCCTGGCCCAGATGCTGCTCTTCTCTCTGTTTTCCTTTTTTCTAAACTCTCCCTTTTTGTGTGTGCGTGTGTGTGGGGGGAAGTGGTGGGGATGAGAAGTGAATGTAAAGTCCTGGTAAGGATTAAGAAAGGATATGGCTAGCAGCTGGAAGAGCATCCAAAAATAGCCGGCGTGGTTCTCCTGCCACAGAGGAGTGGTTGGGATCAAGGCGGCAGCAGGGGTTGTAGCTGCAGCAGCTGCTGTGGGGAGGGAGGCTGGGGCCAGCCTGTGCTGCGGCGGGATGGCTCATGTCCCTTCTGCGTGTCGCCTGCTTGGGCAGGATGAGAGGCTCAGTGGGGTTGTGATGGAAAGGAGCCCATGTCACACACAGCTCCAAAAATTGTATTATGCTCTCCCCAGTGATTTTGAAACCCTGCACCCTGCTACGTAGCAGGAGCAGGCCTTAGGCACGGGGTTTGGATCTGTATTGAGAAAAGCTTTGAAGTGGGCTGGGGAACAGGGTTTGGGCTTCAGTTGAGGGCTAAAAGAGGCTCTGTGCTTTGTTAAGAGCACTCAGAAAGGGCCACATGAGTTAAGTTTTGAAGGCAGGAGGGAAGCATAGCCTGATTTCTGGAGAATTCTGAACTGTAACTGAAGTTCGTTCAGAGCATCCTGATGTGAACTGGAGTTTTTATTTAGACCATGGTTATACAGCCTGCAGCTGTGCTGTTTATGCCTCCCAAGGTACTCTTTGCCTCCACGGGGTCATCTTTTTCTGCCCTCGTATCACCATCGCAATTTTGCTGGCGTGAGTGTTCTCATGGCTATGTTGGAAACTAGACTGGAAAAAAATATTCAACTGGAAAAACAACCTAGCAAAAGTAAGTGGGTGCTGTCATTTATTTTTGTATTTTATTTTAAATTTTTGATGGGTTGTTGAGAGTGGGGTTTTTTGTTGTGTGTTTTTACTGGATCTGATTTACTGCATTACTGCTTGAACAACTGTGCTCAAGGAGCTGGGAAGAGGCTGCTTTTGGTGCTGCATTGTAGCTTGCACTCCTAGACAAGTGATGCTGAGGTCTGGTTGATGGATGGATGACTGCTGGCATCCTTCATAATGCACATTTCTCCTATGCTCAGAGGGTTAACCAATGGTCTTGAGTTTCACTTAACTGATTGTTTCTGTTTCAAGTGGATTGTATTTTTCAGAGAAAAATTTATATTTCCTATGTATGCACCTGCCATGCTTTTGGTTTACAGGTCACCTCTGAGATGTGTGGCTGTCTGAGTTAAAAATTTACAAAGGAATTAAGTTCTTTCAAACCATGAATGATGTTGATTGGTTTGGGTAGACTATAAAAGGTTTCTCTTGCCCAAGCGGGAGACTTGTTTTCAAACTTGTAACCTAATAGTAGTGGGACCTAGAGGAAAAGAGAATCCATAACCGTCAAATGTCAAATTTAAATGTCATTTTAGACAAACAACCTTTTTGCTTGATATTCCACCTAATGCTGGTTAATATATAAAAAGACAAGTAAAAAAATTGCTTTATTTCATATGCCAGGATTTCATCTCTGAGAGTCAACAGCTTTTACTTCTTGCTTTATGTTTCAGCTGGAAATTGGAACTGAATGTCACCTTTTAAGCATTGTTATTTTTATTGTTTGGCTGTTTGAACTTTCCTTTAACAGACAAAATTCAGATACAATCACACGGGAACACAGTTCTTCGAGATTAGAAAAACCAGACCTCTAAGTGGGTAAGTGTCTCTGGATGTTGTCTAGTGCCCTTGTCCCACATCATGCCAGCTGATCACTTTGGGCATTTAAGCACTGCAGCACCACGGTGTGGGAGGGGTGACTCCTCTGTGCCACAGGTCCTGTGGCAAGGCCAAAACCGTGCACATCGCTGTCTTTGCAAGGATGGTCCCAGCTTGCTGGCTGGTGGCAAATGGACCCAGTGAGTGGAAGAGCTGGCCTTGCTCAGCAGATGCGTGGGAGCTGCATCGCTGCAGGCCAAAGCTCAGTGCGTAGGTCTGGAGAGACTTTCAGTTTTTGCTTGTTTTTATGGAAGCCATGCAAGTCCTGATACTCTGGTTGCGTTGAAGTGCCCTTTGCTGATGGTAGGAAGAAATTAGCTGCACAAAGCGCTGCTGGAATTTTGATGTCTTAGGCACAGTCCTTTCCCCTGGAGGATCACAAAGGACCATTTAAGTCGTGGTCATGTTTCTTCCATTGCCATTCATCTTGCCGTTCCCTCTGTGCAGTGGACTGATATGCCAGTTGGTGATGAGTTATGCAATAGAAGTGCAAACGTCTGCAGAGGGGCTGACAACAGAAAGCTGGGATCCCTTGCGTGTAAGAACTATGTCATACTTAGGACGGTGCTTTAAGAGTACCCAGTAAATTAGAAGGTTGGGGGGGAGAAGATGTTGACAGTATTATGCTTTTATTTTAGGGTGAAATTTAGATAAACAGATTATAATTACTCCTATAGACTGGTCTGTGTCTAGCTCTCCGCGGCTGTTTGTCATTAATCTAATGGCCCATCACTGTAAATTCCAGTTTCCAACCCAGCTCTGCGCTACAGTTTTTCATCTTGCTGACAGCAATCTTTCCCACTTCCTTTCTCTATGTAATGTTCAGTGCACCAGTGGAACTTGTTTAGAAGAAATCTTGTGCCTTGAATGATAGATGGATTTGCAGAAGCTTAAACCAATTTTCAGGCTGGTCACTCATTTTTAGATTTGTCTCATTACCTTTTTTCCAAGGAAGTGAACGATGAAAATGAATTGTGCTCAGCACTTAGCACTTGAAAGGTCGCTGTCCTCTGGGGCTGGATGAAAGTCTGATTTACAAGGACAGTACTTTTTCCTGGAAGGGAACTGATACAGTGCTCACAGCTGGAGAGGTACCTGTGGCTTTGAATCCTCTCCCGAGTGGTACCATTTCCTCTACCTGCTGTAGTGTTTGCTTGGAGACTCACGTCTGACTTCTCTCCTGTTGCTGTTAGGACTTCTGTGAGTGACTTGATATGTGGCTGTCATGGGTTAGACCACTAAATGAATGACAGATGCCCTCTAGCCCCTCTCCCTCCCCAGAGGGGAAGGGAAAGGAAATAAGGCAGAGAGGCTTACAGATTGGAAAAGAAAACTGAAGCAGCTTTAATAAACCAATAGTAGTACTAATAAGGAAAATAATGGAAATGTATATGCGAAGTCGATACCGATCCCAGCTCTCCCTCAATAGCAATTCCCACTGATGCTGCAGAGCAGGCAGCACTGGGGAAGTCCCAGGCCAGGCGGCAGAGGGGAACCGCATATGAGCACTGGATTTGGGAACTCAGGATTGGGATCAAAGGCAGAAGAATGGACTAAGTCCTCCTCAGACACTGGCCACTGAAGAAGAGAGCTTAACCCTGGTGACCCCTCAGACCTGTACTGAATATAATGTATATGGAATGGAATGTTTCTGTTAGTCAGTTTTGGGTCACCTGTCCCAGGAGCATGCTTAGTTGCTCAGATCCTGTTGTACTGCAACAGAGCTTGAGCACTTGCCCCATCTTGGTTTCTCCCAGCTTTGAGAAGGGAAATAACTCACTGATCACCCTGTCATGTTGAGGTGTCTGCCTGAAGGCTTTCAAGTCAGTTCGAATGCTTGGCTGTTGGTACCAGCTGAGGATTTCTCTTGCAGTTGTGCTCGGTGATTTGTTCTCCCACTGCCAGGCTGTTTTCACAAGAGCTGAAAAATTGCCCACACCTGCAAGTTTTTTCCTCAGATGTGTGTTCAACTTTGCAAGAAATCTGCTTCCAGTGTGGTGACAACAGACGTTTTGTTCTGCGGCGACAAGCGCGGCTCTGAGCAGGTTTCTGTGTTGTGAAAGGCCTTGCTTGCTGCAGGACAAGGTTTGTATTTGCAGGTTGATTGGGCAAGATGCTGACTGCCTCCAGTTGCCACTGGGTCTTGAAAGTTGAGGCTGTGATGTAGTAATATTAAACATATTTCCTATTTCATAACATGAGCGCTCAAAGCGAATGAATGCATTATGAGATCTTTGACAGCCTCTCTTCAAGCGAGCTGTGGCCAGACACAAAGAAACTGAGCACTAGATGGAAATTGAATATTCATAAATTCATGTGAAAGTATCCTAACGCAGCTGGAGCATATTAATGAGTTTTTCTTTTATGGAGGGAGTACTAGATATTATAGAGTTTTACTGTCAGCATCGGTGTGATGTATAAGAAAATAAAAATGCATGGCTGGGCTGAGGAAGAAGAGCATAAAATACCTATAAAAGCTTGTACTGTTAAGAGACATGGGCTTTCTCTAGTTTAGTCTTTACAGTCCCTCTTAAGGAAAAGCCACTGTTAGCTATCAGCTTACCTCTAGACTGCCAGACACCCTGTCAATTTGTCTAGACTGCAGATAACACTTTTGAAAATGTTAGATTTCTGTTGGCGTAGCAGTGCGAGTCAGGATGGTGGAAATGTGATCCCGTAAACTCTGTGAGGTGTTCCCGCTGTACTGGCAAACCATCGCTGAAAATGTGACTGTGTCTAACCTTTCCTGAATTTACTTTGTTTGCACAAAATCCAGATTTACAGAGGTAGCTACCTTCACTGTAGGAGTGCTTTGCTAATAGAGTACACAGGTATCCTGACTGGGGATGATGTCCTTCACATAAACTTCGTGATGTACCCTTTTGTACTAGGTAGGTAAAGGGCACCCTGCGGAGTTCAGCTCTGTTGATCCCTGCAATGTGTGTATGTGTGCAATACAAGTGTTTCAGACACCGGCAGAGTTAGTTTTCCGTTTCCTGTGCAGGATTATGCTGGCAAAGCCTATATTACAGCCTTTGTTGGTACAACCAGTTTGATTAAAAAATAGTGCCTTTAACTGAAATAGCCATTCTTTAAAACTTCTAGTCGCAGACCATGTAAGAGCTTTAGGGGAAAACAAAAACATGTATTTCTGGATGTTTAGCAATTCGTGTAACTGTGAATTCGACGCCAACAGGTTTTTATTACTGGCTTTACAAGGAGCAATAAGCCTTCTGCAAACTTCTATTCTAGGATGCAAGCATGAACCATGATGAGTTACCAATATTTTTTTCCTCTGCAGAATATCTGGGAAGGGTGTAGATAGGTGCAGTGTTGTGCTGTTTGCTCCAGTTAGGTACCAGGTGGTCAGTGGGACCTACGACTGAAGCAAAAACTGATATTTGGATAGTTTCTTGGGGCTTTGAGAAATTACAACTCAGGAGCTGCTCAGTGGAGATGGAGACACATTCGGTGACTGCAGATATAATGGATAATCAATCGCAGTAAAAGAGCATGATAGAAGCAGTCACGTGGGAATGATACAAGCAAATAACAGCGAAGGGATGAAGGAAAATAATGCTGTTTCAACACACCATGTTATTAAGGAACCTTGATGGGGCTGTAAAGAAAAATGGGCTTCTAGCATTTCCAGACGATAGGCTGCAGAAGGCATTCGAACATCTGCTTCTCTCTCGCACAAAGGGAGAAGGTTACAGATACGAGGCTGTGTTCAGCATGTGGTATGAGTGTTTTTGCCATTGAAACAAACTGGTTTTGGGAAGATTCACAAGAGCAGTAACTGCTCTGCTGTTTTATCTTCTTTCATTCCTGTAGGTGCCTTTCACTTCTCTCTTGGCTTTGGCTAAAACTGTTAAGATCCTTGGGGAAAACTTGGGAGAGGAGATTTTATGGACCTTACGCAAGTACAGGGGCCTGGGGAAGGAAAAGGACACTCACAGATCTTACCCAAGTCTGTAGTTGTCTTTCTGGTGAAGGTAATAGGCAGCCTCTCCTCCTGAATACGATAATTTCTGAAGTGACTCCAGCGTGGTGGGTGCCAGCGGGCAAGATCCTCCAGTTTTGGGCATGCTGAGAGGTTTGAGGCTTTTTCTATCCTGTGTATGAAACTGGATCCCATAATGAAAAATCTTGGGAGCAAAAGTAATTCATGGTTCCCGTGAGATGTCTGCAGATGCTGCCATTTTAAAGAGAGAACATCTTAAAGAGGCAAACCCAACCCTTCCTGTGGGCTCTCTCTTACTGCAGAAAGTAAGGGAGATAATCCAGGTGGGCTTCTGAAAACATGGAAAGAAATCTGAGTGCTGTGGAGCACCTGTGCTCACTGGCATCTGTGGAGAGAGTGGCTTTGAGCTAGTTCCCAGCTATCCATGATATGAGATTGTAAAGTACTGCATTAGCCATACATGTGGAATCTTTTCGGATAACTGTAAAGATTTAAAGAAAATGCCAGAAACAAACCTTCTTCAGGTGTGGAATCAAAGTGCTTGATGTTGATTTTTTAATTATTTTCCATCTTCATTCACAAGTTTTGCTGTACAGACTTCATGGTTATGACTAACATCTGACACAGCCTGTTAAGAATTTATGAATGAAAGAAAACAGGGAGGGGACAGGTCAAAGTGCACTTCTAAGGAGTTATTTTCAAATGAGCAGGATGCTCCGTCGCTCATCCTAGACCACTTAGAGAACTGACAAGCAACCTGCCAACCATTAATACTTCTGTTAGTTAGTGGGGGGAGGGTGGGTGCTCTTATTGAAAACTGGTGAAGGCAAAGATGTCAGCCTTTAAAATAAATAAGGGAAAAGATAAGTCTAGGAACTTCTTGAGTTTGTCTCCAGTTTTAGGGTGAGAGATGGGCAATATGAATTTAGTTTGGCACAGTTTGTTTCTGATAATCTCCTACGAGAATGTAAGAGCTTTTGCCAGGGAGAAGTTGTGGATATGGGAACTCTTTGCTTTAGCATGGCTTTTGGCAGCCTCCACATAAGGCAGGGACCTTGAGTCTAAATAAAACTATTTAACATAAGGACTCAACCTGATGGAAAGCAGGGCTTAGAAAGTGTTACTTAATCAATAGTTTGTTCTTGCGTAGCAGAGTTTGTCAGTTGAGGTGTGCAATCTCTAGCCCAGGTCAATGCTTTTTCATTAACAGCATGGATAAGACTAATTGTTGGCTAATGTATGTGCTTTGCAGTCCAGGCTGGACAAGGTGACAAGGCTTTGCAAGGTGGAATTGGAATTCAGAGTGATTTGGGGATTCAGACTGATTTTGTAGGGTAAGAGAAAGCTGGATTGGAACAAATAGGGTAAGTAAGGGCAAGTGCAGACAAGATCTTTGGGAATAACCAGCTCTGGGAAGACACAGTGGAGAACAGAAGGCTGGTTTTGCAAAGAAAGAGCTGGTCTTAATGAAACAAACAAACTGAAACCAACACCCCTACCCCCCTCCCCAAAACCAAACGACTCGCCCCCCCTCCCCCCCAAGAAAAAAAAAAACCATGATTAAAAAACCCCAAAGCACTGTGTGGGTCACTAGGAAAAGAGCCAACAACACACTGGGTCAGTAGAAAAAAATGTACCGAGAGTTGATTCACAAGGAAATTGATCTGTTGTATTGTGGTGTGGTGGGCTTAGCTGAGGGACTGTGAGATATGGGTCGGCTGAAGACAGTCTAAAAGGAAAACAGCAAACATTGCCCAAGGTCTAGAAAACATGACCTAAGGGGGAGGCTGTGGGGTGAGGGAGAGATTTTTTTTTTTTTTTTTTTTTAAAAAGCCCCCAGAGAACTCACAGGAAAAAAAAAAATCATTTACCCAGGAGAGGGTAGATTAGAGTTTGTTGTATATAGAAATGTCTATTGCAAGAGGAGAGATAATAAATGGTCTCTGTGCCCACCACGGATAGCGGAAAGAGCTTCTGATTTAAATTGCAAAAGAGGAAGGATTTAGTTTAAACATTAGGGGATCTTTCTAGATGCAAGGTTAAGTAGAGGATAGATTAACTAGTAGGTTCCCGAGTCCTTGAGAAACCAGTTAAACGTAGGTTGGAAAATTATCTATGAGGAGTGATTCGGGTTTATCTTACGCTACCTTGGGCAGAGCAGTGGCTTGGGCATTCTCCAAAGGCTCTGCTTCCAAGACAAGCACCGGGTTTAAGGCCGTGCTGTGGCTCAAGCTTGTTAAAAGCAGAAGAAAAACTCTTGCTGACCTTGCTGTAAACACAGAAAAAGGAACCTCTTTGCAGAGCATTCCCCAGGACCCTGGGTTGGGTGTGTGTGAGGGTGTGACCTGTCCTGTGGGCGCGGGTAGGCGCCAGTTCTCTAGTCATCGGTGATGCCTCCTGACCTTGGCAGGTGATGCCTCCTTGCACAGATTCTCACTTCTGCCATGGTCTGGAGGCTGGGGCAGTCTCTGAGTGGCCAGGTTGGGGATGGCTGCCGAGCTTCTGCTGGAGCTCCTGAATCTGGATGCATAGAGCAGGAGGTGGGACAGGAGGGCTTCCCATGGTCCCTTCTGAGCCCAGCTCTCTGGTGCTACGTAAAAGGAAGGGAGGGCTGACGCCTGCATCAGAAGGGACAGCTGCGATACTTGTGCGCTAGCAGGCAGCGTATTTTTAAGCAAGCAAAATGCCTTTTCTGTTCGATTTAAATCTGTTTTAATAACCTTACAGCATCCTGGAGATCAGCGCTTCAGAACCAATCCCTCTGTGGCTTATAAACAGAGTGCATGCTGAATGCAACTTAGTGTTTAAATAATGCAGGTGTTGCTGTGACAGATAAGTAGGCAGTGATTTGACTGCTCATTTAGGCCAGTCACTTTGAAGATGGCTGTGGAGCCATTAATGGTTATCTCTGTGCTTACAACACCTTGAAATCGTGACAGCACTGAGCTTATAAAAGCAGGTGTTAGGAGACCTGACGCTGCACATAGCGATGAGGCAGCTCCAGTGTGGCTGCTCTGTTTGCCTCCCGACAGCAAGGTCAGTGTAGGTGTAGACCTGAGGAGGAGATGCTGGCCCTGTCCGTCAGACCATGCTAACCAGGAGTACACCACACTAAATGGCTTGAAGCTAAATAGCTTTACAACTTGAGCTTTCTCCTGCGTCCGATGCACATTGGTAATCTGCTGTGACTTTTTTTTTTTTAACTCCCCTGGAGATGGAAGGTAGGAAATTCAGCAGATCGTCTGGTTCATGACACCTCGCATGTGTCATCCACTTGTAACACTTCTCTGGATGGAGACGGGGCTGCTGTTGGAGCCAGCACTGAGGAGCCGCTCTGGGGGATGAAGGGGCTCCATTGTGCAGCCTCCCTGGGGCTGCTCCCTGCTTCCAGCAGTGGGGTTTCTGTGACTGATTGTGAGTGTGTAGGAGGTGGGCTAACTCTTTTGTCTTCTGTGCTGCAAGAAGAGTGTAAAGAGTGGTTGTTTACAAATGAAAAGATAATTTCCAACTTGGATGAATAGGATGCAGAATGACTGTGACAGGCTGTAATAGCAGTGGAAGCTGTATTGCCATTTGCACTCGATACAAGGTTTAAAATGCATGAGGTGGGTGAATTAGAAAAAGAGACTCTGATGGTTTCAGATACATATTTTCATCATCTCTAATACAAATATTCTTATCATTTAATATCATGTTTCATTAGGGTAGGAATCTGTTTACAAAGCTCTTATCAGGGAAAGGATATGGATAGAGAAGACTTCAAAATAGAAGTTACCCTTTGGTTTGTTGTTTAGCTTTTTTGTTTGCATGTGTGTCATTGAATATGACTCTTTTTTTTAACTCTTCCTTTTTAAAATCTTCCAGTATTTTTTTTTTAAGCTTTCTAGGATTTCAGGACCTGCTTGTGGAAGGGAATATGATACCTAATTGGTTGATTGTTCATTGTCAGTCTGGCATGACAGCTTTCTCAGCTGAGCTTAAAATTATGTTGCTTGTTTGTTGTCACAGTGTCCCTGTCAGCTCTACTCCCAAAACAGAGTCCAGATTGTAACTAAACCTTGTGAACTTGCAAGATCCTGGGCATGCATAGTTTCCTGCACTCCTGCAGGAAATCCTATGTTTTTTATCACTTTTCCAGCCCGCAGGACGTGGGGAGCAGCAGCAAGATGAGAGCTCAGCTTGCAGTGGTGTAAGGTGTCAGTGTCAGTAGAGCTTTCTGCAGAGCAGGCTTCAGTAAAAAGGCATTAAATTAATTTTTTCCACCTATAGTTCCAGGCTCAGGGAAGCATTTGTAGCTTTCATGGGGTTATCATGTAACCATCTTCCCTGTTTTTTTTTCTAAAGGAGAGCCAGGGTTATTTTAAAAATAAGCTAAACTTAGTGCTGCCGTGGAAGCTTTTATGATTGCCAGCAGCTCAGCAGGGCTTTGTGTTACAGTCTGGAGTAATGCTGGTGGAGTTACTGGGAGAGCAAAGAGGACTACATTCCTCCAGCCCATCTTCGGAGGCTGGAAGGCACTGGGATGCCAAACACACATTTTAAAAATATTTTCTTTTCTTCAGTAATCTTCCAGCAGTCAACAGGGCTCTGGCAAGTTACTGAAAAGGAGGCTCAAATTCACCAGCGCTTGCTGAGATAACAACTGGAGGCACCTGGCTCTTGGCATACGAGAGGCCCCTTTGATTCTCGTCAACTGCTGCAACTGAGAAGACTGAAAACTTTTTTTTTGTTTCTGTCCTAGGTTAATGGAGACAGCAAAAGAAATGACCAGGGAATCATTACCTATCAAATGCCTTGAAGCAGTTATCCTGGGGATGTATCCTTTCACATGCCTGTGATGTTTTCCACTGCAGTGCTGTTTAATATTTTGCCCTTCCTGGATGGTGTTTGTGATGGTCACAGCCAAAGGTGAGTACCAGCAGCTCGGGGAACCGCCGTGGTATTGATCAACAGGTGGGGCTTGTCAGTCGGGCTTTGGGTGCCGGGTGCTCAGTTCACAAGTGTGGCCATGCTGACTCTGCCTTCTGCCCTGGTAATCTGTGTCATGTCAGGATCTGACCCAAAGTGCCTACATAAGTATCTGTCTGCACAGTCCTCGTTTTCTTTGTTAGTATTTCTCTGCTGGTTATTTTGGAAGTATGATAACACCCGAGGGACACAGCTTCTGTCCTATGTTTGTCTACTGTTTACATGGTAAAGCAATGTTAATTTTTGTCTCTCTGTTATGCTTTGTGCAGAAGCGTGTATTATAAACACTTCAGCTTTACCTTAACATAATGCTTGCTTCCTATTCAGAAAAAAAACCCAAAACCAAGACTGTTTTCATTTAGAGACTGACTTGATTCTTGACCCTCTTGTGCTGTCACCGCTAAGTCTACCTGCATCCTCCTAAACACTAGAGGAGAGCGAGGCAGGGTTCTATGCCGGCTGCGTCTGGCCACAACTGGTCAAATTCGATTTAAAACAAAACAAAAACCCAACCCAAAATACACGCCGAAGCAAACCAGCTTCTGGCGTGTCTCTGCGGCGTTTTCCTTGCTGCTGCTGCCCCCTCTCGTGGGAGAAGGAGCCGGCAGAACCCGGCAGGTAGTGCTCGGTGTTTGAGTCTCCCGAGAGGGGTGGGAAGGGGACGTGGGCTGAGCAGCGAGTGGTGTGTGAGGCTCGTTGCCAGATGCGGCTCCCGCTGTGCTGGGAGGTCTGTGGTGTGCACAGGCTCCCCGTGTGCCAGGTGTGGGCTTCAGGTCTGAGTCCCAAGCGTGGCTCTGGCCTCTTCCCCTGCAAATGCTGGAAGGGTCTGCATGCAGCCAGAGGGAGGAGGGTCCAGGGGGCTTGATGTTGGCAGGAGACTCAAATCGATGTCCTCCCAGAAACAGAAATGCTGTCAGTAGACCTATTGTACTTGCCCTTGTGTGAGGGTTGTGTCCCAAACGATCTGGGGGTGCAAGAGATGGGGGAAATAATCCCCAGGTGGAGTAGATGCTGCTCTGCACTGTGTGGCTTCTAGTGCTATGTTGCTAGCACTGAACTGATTATTCCACATACTCTGCGAGCAAAGGGTGAACATACTTGTGGTGTACAGATGACAGCAATAACCTAAAAGTATTCTTGCGCATCTAAAAGTTTTGACCGTTTCATTTTCATTTGGGAAGGGGGGGGGGGGTTGTTCAAATTTTTTTTTTGACCAAGGCAGGAAGCAAAATAGTTGAAAGCTATAGTTTATACTGTTTGGTGTAATCTGAAATTTCTTTGGGCTTTTAAGATTTGGATGACTCTCTCTTTAGATGCTAGGAATTTTTGTTTGTTTTGTTTTTTAATTGAGATTACCTCATGAGAGGGCTTAAGCAGGGGATGGTATGGGACAAGCTTGCCTTCCTATGACTTGTTGTATTGGAAGTCTTCTGTGTGAGAACAGGGACTGTCTGCAGAGTGGTGGTGCAGTAATAGATGCATTACAGTTTAAAAGATCCATGCAATGCAAAACCTAAGTATTTTTCTTGAGGTATGGGTCCACAAAGAGTGTAGCAGTGATGAGCAGGTGGGCCATCTGAATATGTGTGCTTTGAAAGTGGTGGGTATGAAGCCTATGCCTTATGGGGCTGTGTTGCATGTGCACCATGTGGGTTTTTGGGAGGCATCTTTGGAATGGCACGTGAGGAAGTTTGCTGTTTTTTCTCAGCCATGAGAATCTGATTTTCAGCATTGCTCTCTGGATAAAGACATGGTGAGGCCAGCAGCTGCAGCTTGTGGAGACTAGTGATGAGTGGTGTCCCGCAAGGATTGGTACAGGGACCAGTGTTGTTTAACATCTTTGTTGGGGGCATGGACAGTGGGATAGAGTGCACCCTCAGCAAATTTGCTGACGCCAAACTGTGGAGTGGCTGACATGCTGGAGGGAAGGAATACCGTCCAGAGGGACCTCAACAGGCTTGAGAGGTGGACATATGCCAACCTCATGAAGTTCAACAAGGCCAAGTGTAAGGTCCTGCACCTAGGTGGAGGAAATCTCAAGCCGGGCGGAGAGCAGATTAGGAGCAGCCCTGAGGAGAAGGGCTTGGGCATGTTAGTTGATGAGAGGCCCAGCAAGAGCCAGCAGTGTGCACTTTCAGCCCAGAAAGCAAACCGTGTCCTAGGTTGCATGAAAAGGAGTGTGACCAGCAGGTCAAGGGAGATAATTCTCCCCCTCTATTCTTCTCTAGTGAGGCCCCACCTGGAGTACTGCATCCAGGTCTGGAGCCCACAGTACAAAAAGGACATGGATCTGCTGGAGCGGGTCCAGAGGAGGGCCATGAAGATGATCAGAGGGCTGGAGCACCTCTGCCATGAGGACAGCCTGAGGGAGCTGGGGTTATTCAGCTTGGAGAAGAGGAGGCTCTGGGGTGACCTAACAGGAGCCTTCCAGTACATGAAAGGGGCCTTCAGGAAGGCTGAAGAAGGGCTTTTTATGGGGGCCTGTAGTGGTAGGGGAAGGGGCAATGGCCTGAAACTGCAAGAGGATAGATTTAGATTAGATATAACAAAAAAATTCTTCACTGCGAGGGTGGTGAAGCACTGGAACAGGTTGCCCAAGGAGGTTGTAGATGCCCCATTCCTGGAAGTGTTCAAGGCCAGGCTGGATGGGGCTTTGAGCAACCTGGTCTAGTGAAAGAGGGATGTCCCTGCCCACAGCAAGGGCTTGGAACTAGATGATCTTTAAGGTCCCTTCCAACCTTAACCATTCTATGATTCATTTTATGATTCTATGACTTGCTTTCCAGGTGCACCTACCCTCTCCTGAGTGTCAAACCAATGCCTCCACTTACGCCTGAGCTGAGCATCACTGTGTGATGTGAAGGGAAACCTCTGTTTCCCTTCTCTATGTCTGGAAATAAGGTACTGCTTGTAATTTGCGTGCTGGCAGACTTTACCGTGTTGCTTGGATACCAAAAAGAGCGCAGCCCGCGACAGCAGACCCTCGGCGTGAGCCTTCATTCAAAGGCCGACTCGCACAGAGCAGCTTAGCGAGATGTCATTTTAATTGAGCTGCTTGCTGGCTCGTGCAATTGCCTTTTACTGTGTGACTTCTTATAAAACGCTTCTGTAATCCCTCTTGGTGAAGAATTAAGTTTTGCATAATTGCCTTCGTGCTAGATTTTGAAGCATTTTTATAGGGCGATGAGTTAAAACACCGAGCTACCCTGTCTGCATGCGCGAAGGGAGCAGCTGATGCGAGGTGACTGAAAGCTTGTACAGATTTTCCAGTATTATTTTGCAGCAATCTGAACAGCTCTTCTTCTCTGTGTAGCTGTCTGAACTGGCTTCATATCTCTCTGCTTACATGGTCTGCTGTCAGTGCCTAACCAGAGGCATTCCTCCTGCTTGTCTTCCCCAGGGCGTTTCTCAGCTCAGTTGTAAATCAGCCGAGTAATGGTGCGTTCAGCCCATTCTTCCTGAGCAAGGCTCCAAATGACATGTGCTCAAGAAAAGCAACAGTAAACCAAGGAGCACCTGGGGAATTTTATCTGTGTTGTATTCGCTTTATTAAAACGAGGAGAGCGAAATATTGGAGGAGAGGGAAGCGGCACAGTGCATCCATCCTCAGGGAGTCTCACAGGGTGGGTCTGTGTCGGGTGAACATAATTTAGTCCTGTTGCCTCTCACAGTTCATATGAGGTAAAAGTCAGACCCATGCAAGGTATTAGACCTCCCCCTGTCCAATAATATCATTAAATGAGGATGAGAGCAGAAGTGCCTCAGGAGGGAGAAATTATTAAATAGCTTCTGTGCTATGCTTCTGCGCATTTAATCAGTGGATGATGTTTATCACTGCTGGAGACCTGGGCCCATCATGTTCCTCCTACCTAGCAGGTAGATCCCTGGGCTGGGAGCAAGTGGTGGGGAGAGTTCCTTGCAGTCACTGCAGTATATTGGTGTCCTTGGAGTGCCCCTCTTTGTCTCCTCTGTGCTTGTACACAGCTCTACCCACTCGCTAACTGAAATATGGGCAAGGAGGATTGTGCTGAGTATCTACAGACCCTCTTGTATCTGGGAAGAGCTGGGAGAGAGCTTTTAATTGCTTCCATTGTCATGGTCTAATATTAAGCTTGTCAACTTTACAGCCAGGCACTGGGGAACACACTTCTCACAAAGGATGCTGGCCTGGCAGTCCTGCTTTGGGAGGCTGAGCCAGCTGCTCGAGCCATTCCTTTGTGGGCACTGGAGCTGCTGAAGGGAATCTGAGCTCTCTGTGCATACAACATCCAGATGTGGGTTTAGTAGCACTCTGCCTTGCAGTAAGCAATCCCAAACCTGGGATCTTGGCAATCCTGGAGCCTATGGGAAATAGCGTCTGACTCCAGGCTGTGGTTGGAAACTTCTCTAAGTGTTTACTGCTGGTGGTTGGAAGCCCTTTGACATTGCGAGCAGTTACTCGGTTGCTCAGAAAAATAGCTCTTCTGTTTTTACTGAAGCCTCATCTAGCAATTTTGAAGCGTGAGGTTTGCTTTTCCCCAGCTCCACCTCCTCATTCTGAGCTAGCGGCTTTCAGCATTGCTAGTGTAAATAAAGCTGCCTCCTCACTCCTGCTCTTCTCAGCCTTCTCACATCTCCTCACACCCTGTGACACAGCCTGCTGTGATGGCTCGGGGTGCCTGCTCATGCTTCCCCAGCCCTTGTGAGTGGCAGGAGAGGAGGGGACCAGACACACTGTGATTTTTCTGTGCTCATCTTGACCAGACTTCAGCAAAACCCATCCTTGCTGGGATCGTAGACATGAAGCATTGCAATGTCATCTTGTCTGATTTAAATAAGGGAGAGTTTGAAACAAATGAATTGATTGGCACAAGCAGTGCAATGGACACTTGCTCAATATCGGCTTCACCTGGCTTTCCCTTTTTTATCTTTGGTTTGCAAGGTGGAGTGGGACTTGTAGCGGTGACACCAGAAGATGTCTGGCATGATGCTGAGTCTTCTTGTAGGTGGAGGAGAAGCACTTGTGAGTCTGGGCACTGGGACAGCTGTGGATGCTTAGAGCTGCTCAGGCGTGAGCTTTGGTGGGCTGGGCTGGTCAAACAATTGATGCTGGCACTTGTATCTGAAACCCCAGCGTGCCTGGGTTTGTTTCAGGCTCCTGCTGGCTCTGCAAGGCCTTGGTGCACTGTCTTATGTTTGGGCTTTTCAGCTTTGGGGCTCTGAAGAGGAGGGCCTTTGCAAGTCCCTTGCCCATCTCTGCAGGTCTGGGTCCCTGTTGGTGCTGCAGGGAGGGGCCATGGTGCAGGGATGGCACTCGTCTCCTCACCTGCTGCCAGCACACCCCTTGCACAGTTGCTGCCTCTCAGCTTGGCAAAGGCATGGAGTTGTGGTTTTTTTCCCCCAGATAAACTTCTGTTGAAGCAGGTTTAGACACAGGGCAGTTGAGGTCCTCGAAGCGTGTCCCCTTGCTTTAAGTGCTGCAGTTCCTCTTGGTGGCAAGTAACCTGTGCTCAGCTAGCCAGCTGCTGTCTGGTGGGTGCTGACAGCTGCTAAGACCTAGTTCCAGAAATGTTTGAAGCCTGAAGCCACAGTGCTGGCATGTGGAAAGCTTCTGCTCTGATTATTTATTAATTTTTTAAAAAAAAGGCAAGGGAGACCTTTTTTCCCAAAAGTTGCTGCTGGCAAATAAGCAAGGTGAAGGACTTCAAGTTTCTCTTCTGGCTGGGAACTGCTCTGTACTCTGCAGTAGGGGCACCTGTGTAGAGAAGGGTCTGTATTCATGGGTAAGATGCTAGGAATTCTTTGTGGGATGTTTCTGATACTAGAGTTCGCCATGGGGTGGAGAAAAAAGAAACAAAATCTGAACCACAGAAGAGCATTGGTTGAGCCATTGTGTGAGTATGCACATTTAAAGAAAACCCATCCAAATGGTTTCTGCTCCAGAGCTTTAAAACTAAGGGGTTCACTTAGCTAACACCTTAACTAATTCTCCCTTTCTCTTTTGAAGTGACTAAGGATGCTACTCCTTGTTTGCCTCGCTGCCTAGGAAGACACAAGTGGTGGCCAGAGTGCAAGTTTTGAGTCCCAAGTCTCGCTTATATTTGAATCTTGGATCTGAATGTGTCCCAGGTCCTCAGGCTAGGTTGTGTGTGAGCCTGGGACTATGGGAAGCACAACAACCTGCAGCTCAGAAGGTAATGCACTTGTGTTGACTTGCAGATTTGTAGGAGCTGCATGCCAGCATGGGAAATCTGGCTCTTGCTGCAGGCTGCCAGCAGTATTTTTGTGCTTAGGAAACCTTACTTGTTAACAGAGCTGCCCTGGTTTACCCCCAATGGCCTGTCACTGCCAAAGTGTATTATGTGCTTTGGGCCCAATTCTTCTCGCACTCCTTTGACCCAGACCTGTCTCTTTCAAAATCAGCCTCCTGGGGTATGAGGGCAGTTGCCCAATAAACGCAGCACTGGCTCCAAGCATTATTGTCTCTCTGGGATGGAAGAAATTGAAGGGCTAGTATGGGGCTGCAGAAGAGCTGAGAGTCAGGGTGGGCAGGATTTTGGAATCTCTGAGGCATGGGGACATGCTGTACCAACCCGTTCCTGTGAGACCCTGATGGAGCTCCAGGTATTGTCCTTGTGCATTTCCTGGGTGTGGAGGAAGAGGAGGGATATTGGAGCAGGAGATGGCCAGCCAGAAGCTTAGTGTCCCTCCTGTGTGATCTCCAAGGAGATCAGCATCCTTCAGTGCTTTGTTTGTGGGGTTGTTTGGTTTTGGGTTTTTTTTGCTACTTTGATTTACATGAAGAGCTGAGATTGTGAGGCCACCAAGCTTTCGTTACAGCTGCTTTTGCTCTCTCCTGCTTTGTGCTGCTTCTCTATTGTGGCACATAATTTACTCCCTGACACTCTATCCTGCAGTTACAGTCTCAGCTCAGAAGTGTGATTACAGCTGCGGCATTGCTGGGTCGTTGCCTTTTGTTTGCCACAGTACAGCTCTCCTTGGGCAGAGCAGGAAGAAAAAGGAATAATAATGATGCAGGGATGGAAGGAAAGATCTGACATGCCTTTCCAGCCCGTTTGCTGTGTATTTCATCTCGGGTGGGGACTCTCATTAACTAGTCACTCAGAAGAAGCAACCTGTACCTAAAGGTTAATTTCCGCAGCAGTTATTGCTGGCTTATTTGATGGTGTATAATTTCTGTCCTGAAAAGATTCTTTTATTCCTACCTAGTATTTAATGAGATTAAATTGCAACTTCTCTGAGACCTCGTGGCAGAAGTGTGTATGTGTGGCAGGTGGCCACCAAAGCTTTGTGTGGACTTAATAGAAAGGCACTCAGAGAGCAGAGAGAAAACCCTTTCATAATGAGGGGGAAAAATAGTGGTGATGTTTGAAAGCTTCATAGGTGTTAATAAAAGATACTGCTTTTTCAGTTACACAGAATGATAAATACAATGGGCTTCTGCAAGAATCTTGTCTGTGGGACACAAATTATTGTAACATGACTTTGATGTATACAGGATTCCCCTTTTAAGGCCTGGAGTAAGGTGACCTTTTAAATCAGGTGGCTGTTGGGCTGAGTTTTCCAGTTGATACAACAGTGCTGGGCCCCATTCTGACCTTGCAGTGTATTTATGGTCTTTAATTCTATCGATGGTGTGGGGTTTTTCCTTGGAGAGGCTAGTCCTAATGTGACAGTGATCCAGCAAGACCACTGGAGGCAATAGAGCTATTTCTGTTCTGTGTCAGTGTAGTTGATACCAGGGTGAGCTTTGACAATTGCCGCAGGGTGCTTGTGTTTGGTGTAGGTGGGGCAGCAGATGGGCAGAGGTGGGTGCAGGTAGCCTTGGCTGGGCGAGGGCTTGTGTGTGTGGTAGAGAGGTTTGCACTCAGCTTTGCATGCTTGTCCAGACTTGCTGTCAAGCAGATTTTGAAGTGCACCACGAGCTGGGCCCATAGTGTTGTCTGTTCCAATACCCCTTAATACGTTTTCTCCAGATGGCTAAAGCTGATGGCATCTAGCTCTGTGTGCAGTTAAATGTGTTTTGACACATTTGAAACAAAAAAGCTTCCCTGTGGCTCTTCTGAAAGATTTTTGCCAATGTGTTTTTCTTGCATTTTTTTTTCCTGTACAGAGGCTTAACTCTTTGCTCTTGACCTCAAATTCTGGGCAGTTAGGGCATCTCTTACTGGTTGGTTTCAGTGTTCACCTGGAGGGCAAAACTTTGCCTATCAAGTGTCAGGTGGGTGAAGAATCCCCTTGAGAAAACACTTCAGAGACACATGAGAGCCACTGACTGCTTTTCTTGCATCCCTGTAGAGAAGTGAAATGTGGGGTGTGAATGGGCGGGGTCAGCGTCCCAGGGAGTTGCACTGAGGTGTCAGGCTGAACAGAACCAGAACCAAGCCCAGATTGTGGTTTACAGTATTGGTACAAAGGCTTTTTTTCTTCTCAGTTGCGCAGCAGTGTTGGGCAGCCATGCTATGCAGACAGGGAAGGAAGGCTGGCCACAGTAACATCCCAGGGCATCTCGGCTGTGCAGTGGCTCTTGTTTCGCTGCTGTTAAAGACCTGCTTTTTGGGCACGGGCTAGGAGGAGAGGATGCTGGAGATCCCCGGAGCAGGACCTTGGTCTGAGCCAGTTCCAGTAGCTCCAGTGGGAACTGACCCTGCTCTGTCTTTCAGGCTGCCCTGAGGCTATCCTGGCAGCGCTGCCCCTGGGGCCCGTCAGTTTTGTAGTGGCACTGACCGTGTCTGCCTCTGGGGATTGCTCTGAGCTTACAGCACGTGCTTCTGGCTGGAGTAACCCCAGCCTGAAGCATCTTGCTGTAGCCTTTTCTGGTCATCCCTCCTTCGTTCCTCAGGCACGGCTGGGGAGTCTTAGCTGCTGAGGGGAAGGGCACCTGCTGTCCCTGGGGGGCTGGGTGTCAGCACATAGAGCCAGGGTGGGTTTCAGCTGTCTGGGGATTAGCAGCAGGGAGCAGCGTGCGACGTAGGTGCTGACGCAAACCCACATGCGTGAGGGAATCTCAGTCTCTCCTCCCCCAGGCACAAGCCAACAGCCTCCTGAGATGAGCAGGACCTGTGCATAGTTCCCCTGTGAGATCATCTACTACGCTGTTATGGAGCTTGGCCCCAGTCTCTGCACGTGGTGCATTTGAAGTGGCCAGCCAGTGATTCAGGGGATATGTTTTGCTTTTAGTAGTGTTTGTTCCTGACAGTATCTCTGTGCTTATCTAGTTAACTTTCTGCCTGAGAGCTTTTTTTTCTTCATCTCAGTGATGCCTTACAAGGGTAACATGCAAAAACACTCTTGTATGAGGAGTGGCCATGCCAAGGGCCAGTTTACAGATGGCAAGGCAGTCTGTCACACTGGAGAGGAGTAAATTCAGATGTTTTTGTACTGTTTGAAGATGTGGGAAAACGAGGATCAGTAACCTGAGTTGTACCAAGCTCCAGTGTGAAACAGAGGGAAACTGTTACCTTTTAGGAGCGTGCAAGTTTGATGTTGGTATCAGATGGGGGAGTTCCCACAGATCTTGAAAGAGTGGTCTCTCTTCTGGGGTGCTGACCCAAACACTGTGGTGCTTTTTTCCTGTCCCTCCAAGCATGGATAAGAGTTAAACCCTTCTCTGCCTGAACCATGGCATCTCATTCTCCAAGCGGTGAAATGAGGTTTGGCAGCATTGACTATTTCTGGGACACAGTGAGAATAAATTTGTAAGAAAGCACTTGCCCTGGCAGTTAAAAAAAACCAAACCATGCTAAAGATGTCTTACAGGTGTAAGAGTGCATGCTCCCTTTTCAGCACTGTTGTTGCCTTGACGCAGTGCATGCCAGATACTTAACGAATGGGCAGCCCTCTGTGGAACGATTCCCCATCAGCTTTAAAACCCACTTCTCAGGGAACTATTTTCATCATGTGGTGCTCGGGATTTACTGCAACGGCCGGTACGGCTCGCTGGGCATGAGCAGGCGATCAGATCTGATGGACAAACCTCTAACTTACCGAACTCTTAGCGACCTCATCTTTGAATTTGAAGACTCCTATAAAAAGTACTTGCATTCAGTCAAAAAAGTAAAAATTGGATTATATGTCCCACATGAGCCGCACAGCTTTCAGCCCATTGAGTGGAAGCAGCTGGTCCTCAACGTATCCAAAATGATGCGCACAGAAGTCAGGAAAGAGCTGGAGAAATTTGCCAGGGATATGAGGATGAAGGTAGGTCTACGTGCTGGGGCGGTGGACTCGGAGGCAGGGGTACCTTGTCCCATCCTGCCGAGATTGGTCTTGCTCCGTGTCAGCAGATACGCCCTCACCTGGGCTTAAGGTGGTGTCAGGTGGGCTGGCGGTGTATTACATCTATCTTGGTGGTTCTCCCGCAGGATTTGGTGTGTTTTCAGGCCCTTATAGCTATTTTTCAGCTGAAGGACCTCTCTTTGAGCCTGGGAAACACTCAAACCCCTTGTCCCATCCTGCCGAGATTGGTCTTGCTCCGTGTCAGCAGATACGCCCTCACCTGAGATTAAGGTGGTGTCAGGTGGGCTGGAGGTGTATTACATCTATCTTGGTGGTTCTCCCGCAGGATTTGGTGTGTTTTCAGGCCCTTATAGCTATTTTTCAGCTGAAGGACCTCTCTTTGAGCCTGGGAAACACTCAAACCATACTTGTCCCTGCCTGTCAAGGAGCTATGGCCCAGTTTGCTTTTCTCACTGCCTACAGAAGAAGGTGGCTGGGAAGAACCAGCATGGCTGGTCCTGGGTAGGGCTCTCTGCCTTGCACCTGAGCTGCAGGGTGTGCTGTGGGACAGCCGTACCAGCGGTTGCTTCTCCTTGCAGGGCATGCCAGTGGGCTCGCCCTGTGCTGCCTGATGTCCACCACCCTCGGCTAAATCACAAAGTGAATTACATGGAAAAGGTGAGGAAAGCGAGTGACAAGCTGGTGCTTCCCCGCTTGCTGGTTGGATTGAAGAGCCTGGAGGGAAGTGACAGGGAGACCGGGCAGGCAGCCAGGGGGCTGGAGTGTTCGGCTGCACTTAGGGGATGAGGGGTGTTCCTGACTGTGCCACTGGGGCTGGCTTGAGCGAGCCAGTTGCGGTCACGGTGGAAGGGGATTTCGTGCCTTTCCAGCCTGCTGCTGGCAGTGGGAGCAGAGCAGGTGTGTTGCTAAGTATGGGGTTGGCTCTTGTGGAGAGGCATGTGGCATCGCATCCAAGTTATTCTGGGTTCCCGTCCGCTGCCCTGCTGAGGAATGGCTCCTACGTAGCAGCCACGTGGCTTTTTGGCCAAGGTGCTTGCCTCCTCCCCCTGACCTTGGGGTGAGTGTTGTCAGTGGCATCGTAGCCCCTACGTCCTGCTGCCACCTCTCCTGCCCTGCCAAGGAGTTTTGAGGGCTGGCTTGTCCCATACTGTCACCTTAAGCACATTTGCTTGATTGCAGGTGTAATTAAGGTGTTTTTTTTTTTGTTTTTTTTTTCACTTTTTTCTCTGTTTATGAACTTTTAATAACACCTAGCAAGCAAACGAAGTGGGTGCTAGCTGAAGAAGTCCTTAGGGGTGGATGAAGTTTGTTCTTGCTTTTGATAGAGCAAAAATTGATCCATCTCTGTGTGTGTGCTGATATATGATGTTGAGTCCGGTTTAACACCAAGGTCGCGGGTTCGATCCCTTTTTGGTCCCCACGTGTTGCCTGATCTAGTTGAGAGGCGTCCCTGCCCATGACAGGGAGGTTGGATTAAATGATCTCTAAGGTCTCTTCCAGCCTAGGCTGTTCCATGATTCCTTGTAAGTGCCTCCAGGCCAGGACCACAGCCCTGAACCCGTGAAGGCTGAAGGCCCTGCAACAGACTGTTCAGTTAATTCAGAATTTGAGCCACTTGAATCAGGGAGTTCCCATTGTGAGGGCAGCTGACTTTGGAGGATAAGGTCTTAAAAATAGCCTGCAGTGTGAGTGCTGTGCTTATGGCCTTCTGAGGTTGAAGGGCCTGGGGGATGCGGGCAAGTTGGAGACCTGTTGGAAAGTCTGACTGTCACAGAGAGTTCAGCTGCCAGTCTGGGAGACGATCACCTCTGTGGAGAGTAAGGCTGGAAAGAAGGCTTCAACTGTCTTGAGTTTCCTTCAGCTGAGGCTCAAAGCCATTTTTCTTATCCGTTGCTGTTGCCAGCTCTGAGGAAAGCTATGGATGAGACTTTATTTTCGGTATTTAGCTGGGAACTGAACTGGTGACACCAACTAATTTTTTTGCAGAGAGCCCCTGAACAGCTATCACATGATAACAGCTTTGGGTTTCTCTTAACCTGGGCAGGGTTTGAATAAGCTCCAAGGGACTGAAGGCTCTTTGTGTGCCATCTCTGCTACTGTGTGAGGCCATTTATTTGTATTTTTTTATTTTCAGTGAATCATTGCCTTCAATGAATGTCTTTTCCTTCCCTCCCCCATCTCTCACAGATTCTGAAACCCTCAAGTGCCCATTCTCCGATGAAAGAGAGATCACGGGGTAAGTCGTTGTCCCCTCGCCGAAGGCAAGCCAGCCCTCAGAGACGGGCGTGCAGAAGAGACAAATCGTGAGTATCCCTGCTGCCATTGCTGGCAGATCAGAAGTGGAGGGTGATGCTGTATTATTTTGCTGTATATGTGGTCCCTGGCATATATAGGAAATGGTAGCATGTATCTTGGTTTCTTGAGAGGCTCCAGAAGGGGCCGGTACTGCTGGTGTTCTGGCGTTGCTGTGCTACTGCTGCCTGATGGCCCCTCTGTGTGGTGTCCTTGGAGGCCCCTGATGGCCTTTGCTTAGTTCAGTCTTAGAGGGTGTTGGATGGCTGTGAAGGTGGGAGCGTGGGGTTCACCTTTTTCTTTTTTCAGTCTTTATACAGTCTACTTCCCGGAGAAATGAACCTAGCCTGGTGTGCAGGGAACGCGCACAGGAGGGAAAGTAGTTTGGTTACGTTTAAGGATGTTCAGACATACGTATTAAAAGCAGGAGGAGGTATCTGCCAGCCGTGGTGGGGTGCCCTGCTGTCACGGTCACTGAGACAGAAATTGGATTCTTTGCGATGAGCTTTCGTGTGGAGCTGTTCTGATGGAACAGTTTTTGCTGAGGACTGTCTGACTTACAGGGATAGTGAAACAGTGAGCGTTTTCTCTTCTTGACAAGCCAGAAACACGACTTGCATTGTATTCTTTTCTTTTTTTATGCTGATTAAAAACAAAAAGTCAAAAAAGCACCACAACAACAAAAAGTCAAAATCAAAAGGACTACGTGCTTCATGAATCCTAGCTAATGGTTTTTATTGAACTGTGCAGGGAAGGATGGTCTAACTGCAGGCAATACCTCTAAATGGATAAAACTGAGCTTCCAGATCACAGGCCTTTTACAGCCACTGGCAATTCAGGCTCCCATACCTTAGATGTGGAAGAGTTGAGTTTTAGCACTAGTGCTTCATGCCAGGAAGCTGACAACTGTGAAAGCCTATACGTAACCCAGATTAGTCACATATTTATGATCCTTGCTTTTTAAATAGGCTCTCAGACTACTGTCTCAGCACTTATTTATTTATTTTAAAGCAGCTAACAAAGACATTAGGCTAACTTTCTAAAGATAACTTTGAGATACGTTAGTGGCAGATGATTTCACAGCAGGCTTTTATTTTTACGTGTGAATTCACCCTCAGTCTGTGATGCTGTACTTTTGGCTTCGTCACCAAAAGCTCCTTGTTTAGTGCGTGGATAATTATAGTTGTGGGCTTGGCTGCTTCAGGCTTTTTCACTTTTTGGATTCACTTTGAGGAATGGTTTCATATTTGGGTTTCTGATAGTGCTTCTGCAGTTGCTGGAGTGGATCACATGTGTCGGGAAAGAAGAGTGAGTCTTGCTGAACTTGGAGACTTGCCAGTTGGGCTGGTTTCCTGAGAGTGCTGCTGGACATGTGGCTGCTCTGCAGTGGCCAGTTCCTCCCTGGCAGCTTTGCTTTTTCAGGACAGGAGACAAGTGAAGTACCAGTGGCTGTTCAGTGGCTTCAGCGCTTGTCAGGTGCTCAGTGGTTCTGCTGTGTTGCTCTGAATCTAGAGCAAATTATATATGTCACCATGATAGAAGATCCAGGAGCCAGCTATAGCATGATGTGTGGAACAGGAAATCGAGAGCAGACTCCACACAAGACATAGAAACATTAAGGTTGGAAAGGACCTTAAGATCATCAAGTCCAACCTACACCCCTACACCACCATAACACTAAACCAACTCCTGAAGTGCCACATCCAGCCGTTTTTTAAACACACCTGGGGATGGTGACTCCACCACCTCCGTCAGCAGCCCATTCCAGTGCTTCACCACCCTGTCGGTGAGAAAGGTTTTCCTAATATCCAAACTTCCCCTGCTGCAACTTGAACCTGTTTCCTCTTGTCCTATTGCTATTCACTAGGGAGAAGAGGCCGAAGCCCGTCTCACTGTAGCTGCCTTTCAGGTAGTTGTAGAGAGCGATAAGGTCTCTTCTCAGCCTCCTCTTCTCCAGGCTGAACAGCCCCATCTCTCTCAGCCTCTCTTCATAAGACTTTCCCTCTAGTCCATTAATCATTTTGGTTGCCCTTCTCTGTACCTTCTGCAGCACCTTGATGTCCTTCCTGTACTGTGGAGCCCAGAACTGCACATGTACTCAAGGAACAACCTCACCAGCGCTGAGTACAGGGGAGACCTTCATCTCCGCTCTGGCAGAAGGCATTGAAGCGTCTCAGAGCAGGCAGGAGCCCTCACAGCACTTGCTTTGTGGCCGTGTGACAGTCCTGCAGGTCCTGTACAGCCCCGTCACAAGACTGGCCAGTACACTTGGAAGCAAAAGGGGAGCAAAGGAGGTTTTGGCAGGTCCAGAGCCCTTGAGTAGACCCAAGAGGCTGTCTCTGTTAGAAAAGTGACACCAAGGAGAAGAAATGGCGCTTCTGTGCAGTAGCGCTGGTGGCTCGAAGGCTCGCTGTGCCTTTTGCCTCGGTAGTTCTCTGGGTGTTCTCTTCTGGCCATAAAACCCTTCTGTTGCCAGAATTGAGATCTGCTGGTTTCTGCAACGGGAGCTCTCTGAGATCTGAAAGGGGAATGGCACCTCCTCATCAGGGAGGAGCTGAATGGCACATACCAGCATCTACAGTGCTTGACACAGGACGAGAAGTACAAGAGGGAAAATTAGGTATTTTTTTCTGCATATTGATGGATCTCCGAAACCCTGGTTGCAGTGAGAGGCCTTTGTGTTACGTGCAGAGAAAGGAAGACTTCTAGGCTTTAGGCTGAAATCCTAGCTAACGAATGGTTGGGCTTAATCAACACTGTGTTTTGTTTCTTTGTGGATCTCTTACTCACGTGCTGTAATTACAGCTTTTAGAGCTTGCAGGGGAGGGGGAAAGAAGTGTTTTGCTCTAGTGCGAGCTGGCACGGGCTGAATAACATTCGTTTGAGAGGCTTCACCTGCTGATGACAAGCTGTTATTACAGCCTGGGTTTTGTCAACAATAGAATTATATGGGCCTGCTGGGAGGAATCTCCCATTGAGCAATACCTGAACTAGAATGTTCTTGCTGGATTGTTTCTGAAGGACAAAGGCTGAAGTGGTGCTTCAGGACAGAAGTGGATTTTACAGTCTCAAGCCTTTAACCTCTCATCCTGGTTCCTTACTAGTTAAGTAAATGCTGGTGGTGGCCACTAGCAAGATCACAATAGTGTTTTTGCCTGGAAGTACAGTTACAGGGTATGTTGTGTGCCACAGGTGCAATGCAATAAGTGGCATGTACCTGTCTAAGAGACTGGTATGTAGTTAACTGAGCTGAGGTAACAGTCCATGTGCTCTTAGCCCACAGCTGATGTGCTCTTGCTAAGGGTGGCCAACAGACAGGATGAATAAAGAGGATAGAGGGTGGTGTGAGTCTGTCTAGCAAGTCTGAAGCTTTCCGGTGTCCACTTGTCCTTTGAAATCACAAAGCAGGAGGGTGCAGTAAATTGCAGCCACTGTGCTGGAACAGGCAAGGCAGTGCTTCATCCTCAGCAGAAGTGCTTGGAGCTGGAGAGGTTTGGGAGAGTTGATACAAATTTAGAAGAAAGCATCATGCGGCAGCCTGAAGCAATCTCTGCTCCTAAATGTCAGTTCACCAGATTTATTTCCTTTTAATTTCATACTGAGGCTTAGCACATGCATGGTCTTTGCATGCTCACAGCAGCACTGTCCTTGTGTGCTTCTGGCCTAATTTAGCTATTGGAAGTAAAATTCTGTTAGTCCATTTTATTGGGATGGCAGGATTATATTATTATATCATTATATTATCATATTGTTATACTATCTATTATATTACTATAATAATATTATATGATATTATGCAAAATCAGGCAGATCCAGCACAAGACAACTAGCGAATACAGCTTATTCACCTGCTCCTTGTCATGGCACTTTGGATGAGAGGTGTGATCGGATGGGCCAGTATAGCAGAGGTCCTTCGCTTCAGAGGGGATGCTTCATGTCAGGTCCTTTGCCAGTCAAGGAGAATAGGGGCAGCAGTGCCTCCACTCCAGCAAATCCATGCCTTGTCCTAAAATCTTGTGGAGGACAGTCTGTTGGTAGCTACAAACTAGAGAATTGTTATGGAGTGGAAATGGACACGTTGCCATGGATGTGCAGTGACTCCCCACCTCTCTCGGATAATCAGAAAAGGTTGAATCATCATGTGCTGGCTTTAACTAAAGAGGAGGGAGAAAAGGGTTGAAATGGAAGAGGATCCTTAAATTTGAGGGAGGGAGGAAGGATAGACACTGGTAATTTTGTACAGTGCATTTCTTGCTGCTTTCCGACTCCTAAGCGAGCTTGGAGGGATGCAGCTTGTAGCTTGCTTTCTGGTGAGTCAAATCTCATCTGCTCTAAAGGAATAAAATGGAAAAATCCAATCTTAAAATGATTTCTTCAGGTGTGATCCCTTCCTGTAAGTGCCAGAGACCAGTGATGACACCTTCACTTCTGTGAAGTATTTAAACACCAAGACAAACACAAGGCAGGGTGGCACTTCCAAGGGGAAGATAGGGAGTGGCCAGCAGGTCAAGGGGGGTGATTCCGCCCCTCTACTCTGTTCTTGTGAGACCCTACCTGCAGTACTGCACCCAGCTCCAGAGCCCCCAACACGAGGACATGGACTTGTTGGAGAGGGTCCAGAGGAGGGCCACAAAGACGATCAAGGGGTTGGAGCACCTCTCCTATGAGGACAGGCTGAGGGAGTTGTGTCTGTTGAGCCTGGAGAAGAGAAGGCTACTACAGGGGCACTACAGCAGCCTCCCAGTACCTGAAGGGGGCCTGCAGGGATGCTGGAGAGAGACTTTTTATCAGGGCATGTGGTGATAGGACAAGGGGCAATGGTTTTAAGCTAGAGCAGGCTAGATACTAGGAAGAAATTCTTCACTGTGAGGGTGGTGATACTCTGGAATAGGCTGCCCGGAGAAGTTGTGGAAGCCCCTCGCTGGGAGTGTCCAAGGCCAGGCTGGGTGGGGCTTTGAGCAACCTGGTCTAGTGGGAGGTGTCCCTGCCCATGGCAGGGGGGTTGGAACTACATGGCCTTTAAGGTCCCTTCCAACTCAAGCCATTTTATAGTTCTGTGGTTATTAAGAGGTGTTCAGGCAAAACTCCAGACTGCGCTCAGTGCGTAACAAGGCAGAAGAGCATTAGTTGTCCATAGCAATGTCCCCAGCTCTCAAATGGTCTGCAAATTCTCAGCAGAGGTCTGGTATTTAACAGCTCTGCTCTTATATAAATAATTATAAAATCAAAGAATTCTAAGATGTTGCTGATGCTCTGCCACACGTGTATGTATGAAAGCTATGTGACCCTGCCGCTTTGGGCTGCAGCAGTACAGCTCTTGGATGGGTGCGTGCAGCCGGCAGCGTGCCCCCGACAGGGCAGGGTTTCCCTGGCAGGAGAGCTGGGCTGGTGCACCGCGTTGCCTGGGGCCGTGCCGGCTGCCCAGAGCGGCTTCAGCAGCAGCACGCAAGAAGGACGTACGCATCAGCCTCTCGCCTGTGTGGACTCGGGTCACAGCTGCTGTGTAATGAGCGCAGGGTCAGCACATGAGCTGGAAACCAGGTCTGAGGGGTAGGAAAGCACCGGAACCAGTACCAGCTTCACGTTGTACTACTCAGGCTTTAGCTGTGTTGTTGTAGTGAAACGGACATGCTGTAGCATGTGTTAGGAGGAACGTGTATTTTGAATGTCTCTCTTTAGAAAAGCAAACATACAGTTTAGTGCGAAAATAGCCTGGAGTAAGCTCTCAGATGAGACACTTCCAGGGACCCTAAGCCACCAGGAACGTTTTGGTTTGACAGATTTCTTACAGGAGCTTTTCCATTGCTTGATAAATAGGGAGAGGCTGATTGCTCAGCTTCATGATTTTATTTAGTTCAGGTTATTGATACGCTTAAATGGACCCAACAGTGTACATGTACATGTGATTACTCCAGTGAGGCTGGACTGTATCAGGGTATAAGATGCCTGGACGCTGAAGGGATTTCATCTTGCGTTTTCACTTTTGGCTCTTTCACATGGACCTGGCCAAAAGGAAAGGGCCAGTTCGGAGAGGCAATATGCTTGGTCATGTGAGAGGCCTTGCCTGTTTGCTCTCAGTAGTTTCTGCTTTATTCTAAATGCTGGAGTTGGTCATGGGTGCAATGTGTCTGGTCTTAGCTACTCTTTTAGGCCCTCTCAAGTCACAGGCCGCAGGATGGGACAACTTAATCTTTGCTGGTGCTTGGCCTCAGAGTAGCTCGGTCACACAAGTTCACGTGACAAATTCAGCAGAATCGTGCTTACAGTGAGAAAATTAGATCTGGCCAGTCCCATTTTGAAGTGAACCGGTCCTGATCCCAGAGCTGCTCTCTCCACTCCCACGTGGTCGTGGGGGATTGCCGGTGAGCAGCGTCCTCTTCCCTCCTTTGCTTGCAGGCCTGCCATGGTGGACAAGAAAGGAGACCTGGCCACGCTCAATGAGGTAGGCTACCAGCTCCGCATCTAACAAAGCCATACGCCGCACAGAGGGCTTCCTGGTGCTTCCACTGCACGTTTTTTTTTACCTGCACTCCGTTGGACGGAAAAAGGAATGGAACTATTTATTACCTTGTGGACTCTTACGATAGAGGCTTTATCTAGAAAATGGAACAGGGGAATTTTTTCTTTGTGGCGGCAGCATTCGTTTTATTACAATTTATAGAAAAGGCATCAGTGAAAAGAACCTAAAATTAGGTTTGGCAAGATAACAAGGTTTTTTTTTTTTCCCTCCATCATGTAGCAGGTGACTCCAGTGGTGTGAGTTTCTTCAAATAGAATTTCCTGTGCAAGTATTAATTGAATTTGGGCATTGTGCTGGGCTAGTAGCATTGGGATAACTAAGAAATCATATTCTTAGTGCTAAGATGTGCTGGGGTGCAGTGCAGTTTAAAAAAAAAAAGTCTCATTCAGTATTAATATTTAATTCAGCAATAAAATCAAGCAGTGCAGAAGTAGCATGAGTTTTTAAATTACCTCACTAAACAGATATGCAAAACTGTCAGTATTATTGTTTTATAAGTAATTTGTACTGTTTCCCAGCACTTCTGGTAGTATTAAAACAGCACCAGGTGTTTTACTGCCACCTGTATTATTATTTTCTGCATGTTGCTGAAAGATGTTAAGTAATAGTAATATGCAAGTGTGTTCTTAAACATTGACATCTTACTAGGCAAAATGATGAAGCTTTGGGTTTTGGGTTTTTTTAAATGATGATAATTGACTAATGAATTTTTAAACTTTCGTATTTTTTTTATACTTTGTCACAAGCTTTTAGTCTTTCCAGACTATACTGCTGAAGCACAAAACGTAGAGACTGCCGTTCTGTGGAGGCAAGCGTTTACCTGTCGGTTTGTTTTTCATATGTATTCCTGGAATAATGGAAAAAATGTCAGAATTGCTAACCTGAGTCTATATGCTTTTCTTTCAACATTTCTGTGTTAACTTTGAACCTTGTCTTTGAAAGGCTGAGCGGTCTCAGGTGGTGATGCCTTGACATCTTAAATTAAGATCAGACATCACAGGCTGAAGTTAGCCTTCTGCCGTGCTGCTGTTGGGAGTTTTTCCTGTATATCTTGTAGTAACAACAACTTAGACCTGAAAAAGGAAGCTTGTAATGGAACAACATCAGCAATAAATTGTATGTCTCAAATAGCTGAAAATCAAGCTTGTCTGCTTCCTCCCTACTCAGTCCTTTTGTTCTAAGACACAGCTAAGGACCTCGGATGGGCGGCAGTGTTCTCAAGTGATGCGGTAAGGCTTTCACTGGAGGTCTGCTCCTCCGCATTAGCAAAGTTCTCTGGAAGCATTTGAGTGCTGCATTCCTGGAAATGTTTCATTAGGTGCCTAAATAGAAACTGGATTATTGTACAAGTCCAGCCTTTACCCTTTTGTGCCGTGCTTACAGATGATACTGCCATGGGCCTTCTTGTGTACCTCCCCTCCTGGGCAATTACTTTTTTGGATCTCTATGAAGACAGGACATTGTCACAGAGCGATGATAATGCTTATGGCAAATGGAACAATGTAAGCTGCTGGAACACTTACATGAGCTGGCAACTGAACGGCTACAGGAGGAGATGGTTCCTTGTACACAGACCTCATTGCTCGAAAAAGTCAATGAACCTCACCTCCCTATGCCAGGAATACAACACTGAGACCTAGCAACCTTCTGCAAAACCGAGGCTTCCTACTACGTAATTTCAGAAGGTCTAGAAAGATGACTTTTCACGTGTATCGCACTTGTTTATATGAGATTACCACATCAATTACAGGGAGGCCTTCCCATCCCTCTTTCTACAAGCTCTTCCACCCCTGTGCTCACAATAGGATTTCGTCTGCTTCAGGAGCGAAACTGAAGAGAGGGAAATACTCTTTTGGTAGAATTTCTTGTGTAATTTGATATCAGCTACAGTTTCAATTTTAAACTTTGTGCTGTTCAGTGTCTCGTAACCTGAACATTTTTTTTCATGTATCTTGTAAAATGATGTAAAAAACTTATTTTGATCAGCTATATCCTATAGCCCAAAGTTATCTGAAATGTTTCATGGATTTTCTATAAAACCATGGTTTACTTCAGCTCAAGTAATGATGATTGGTATCTAGCTTTTAACCACTGTCCAGCACAACGAGATATTTTCTCTTAACCCCTAACTCATACTGAAACCTTTTAATGCTGTAGAGCTGTGTGACAAATTGATTTTGGTCCTTGTTTTGAAGTTGAGCCGAAATACTCTCTTAAAACTTGTTTATGATGGCATTTGTCTTAAGTGTGGTTCTAGTGACTGTTCTAACTTGCTGCCAAGTGGTCAAATAGTGTAGAAAACATGCATGACTTTTATTTTAATCACTTGTATGTTTATGCACAGAATGAAACTTGAATAAAGTATCACGGTAGTCCTTTTTTTTTTTTTTTTTTAATGACTTAGGGTTGTTTTCCTGTCCTGTCAAGGTTTCTATTCCAGAACATATTTAAGTTGTTTCAAAAATCAAGACAGGACAAATGACAGTGAGCTAAAGCAGACTTTTAAAAAGATGATTAATCACCTGCTTCATTTATTGTTCTACAAAGAAATCACTGAACATAAAGCCCTTAAACCTACCCTATAGCCAACCATTAGTGGGTTATGCAAAGAAAGGCTGAAACAAGTCTCTAAACCCTGAAAATACATTGTTAGGGAACAGTGAGCACCCCTGAACCAGCAATACCAATGACTGCATTGTGTCACGCAGCTCCTGCATTTTCCTTGCAGTAGTACCTTGGCAACCTACTTTGCACAGAATTCAGTGTATTATGGAGTAAGTATAAAATTTGATAATTTAATACATCAGAATCTGTCATTTCAATATAACGACTTGAATAACTGAATGGAAAAAGCACTTCCTACAGGTGTTCAATATATTCGAAGCCTCAAAAAAGTCAAGGACTAATATTTTTTTCCTATAGCACATGAATTAAGTTTCCTATAAGGTTTCATGTTTGTTAAACTTTTCTACTTCAGATACTTTTAAAAGGATTCCAGTGCTTGCTACCTGTATTTAAACTTTTAAAAGTTAGAAGCAACTTTTTGGAACATAAATATTTGCCTTACTGCACAGCTCTCTTCTCCCTTTGAAAGTCCAATCTTGCAGCCTCTAGGTAACTGAGGAAATCTCTTTGCAGAAGTATTTAGCCATAAGTGTCTACAGAGCAATTCTGTAGTAAAACGTTACTTTCAGCTCGTGAAGTTTGACTTGCACACAAACTCCCCTTTAATTGAAGAAGCACACAGTTCTCAGAGAATAATCCGGTTTACTATGTTTTACAATAAAAACCATTTACAGAATCTCCATGAAAAATAATGCCATTTTGAGACTGGCACAGATGTTTTCCATTATCAAAGAAGAAGCTAATGTAAAATCTTTTCTTTCTCCTTTAAAGACTTCCTAAAGTAATTTAAACATTAAAAAAAAGTCTCTTTAAAAAGTCTACTTTACACAACATTAACAAATCAGCATGCATGCAAACTTACTTAAACCGAACCAGCAGTGCTTGAATTAACCTTTAAAAAATAGTAATAATTACAGGAAGAGAGAAGGTGAAGGTAACTTTACCGTCACAAAAAGTCCTTTGGATGTCACTGTTCAATAAGCCTGAACTCTGCTAGCAATGGCAGGTGGTCTGAAGAGTTATTTTCATTGGGAAGACCATTAACAGTCCAAAGATCTTTCTCTGTTAGAAGTGCCAGCCTACCAAGAAGTTTCAGACCTCCATGAAGAGAATCCTCTGCTCCTGGTTAAAAAAAAAAAAAAAAGTAGAAACATTCATCAGTGTGGGCTAAAAATCATACGTTCATGCATAGGCAGAAGAGGAAAACAGTATGGCAGAAAGAATCTGAAGTTGTTATTGTTCCATGCAAAATCAACCAATAAGGTAGTTCAGAAATTCTTCTTTGCTGTTTTTCTCACAGTAGAACTTATAATCAGTACAGCTCAAAATACTCAGAAGGACATGACCCCCTCCATTTTGTGGAGGGATAAACTGGAAGTAGAAAGAGATTTATTTGTTCATTGTAACGCTCCTGAAAAAGCCTCACGCAATCCCATCCTATACTCTAGCACAACAGCATTGCTGAACAGAGCTGACACTCGCAAAATTAAGCATCTTTCTTAGAAGAGTTACTGGCTCACACAACATTTCATTTCCTGTATCCTCAAGCAGACAGTTTTCCAGCAGGCAAAGCCATACAGGGGCTTTTGCTCATAAGGATACCCTTCTGACATTTCCCTTACCTGTTCATTGTGAGAAAGGGAGCTTCCTCCATTATTTCCTGCTACCTATTCCTAAAATTGCTTAAAAACAAGCAAACACACAAAAGAAACACCACACTGCTTATGGAAGAGGGGAGGGTGACTCACAGCCTTGCTATTATTGTACCTTCTTATTCGACTAAAAATATTTGTGTCTTCATTAAAAAGAAAAACTAGAAAACCATCATCAGCAAAGAGTAACAAGCTTTTTCCAACTCAAGTAAAGAAATTCCATTGAGAGTGAGATCCCTCCACGATGTGACAAACAGACTTGAGCGAGATGCCTATTCAGCAGCCCTGGCTATTGCTTTCAGAGAGCAGAGGTGATTCTGAGCAGGCCGAGTGCTTTCAGGAGAAGCACAAACAGCAACTGTAACTGTGACAAAAATATTTTCTGTGTGAAAGTCATCAGCAATTTCAGAACTGTTATGTCTGAACCTGGTACTGGCTTACCAGTGGGCATATTTTAAAGGACTATCCAGCAACTGTTAAAACTCCTTGGATTGTTCAGCAGCCCCGCTCCTTTGCCACCTGCCAGCCTTCCACCAGCAGCTGCTTACTGCTGCTCTGAAAAGCTTTTTTACTACCAAGATGCCTCAGTAGCTCTAGAGCACACGTCCACCCAGCCCTTAAGCCACATTTATCACTTGACACAGCACCTGCACGTCTACAAAGCAGCAGTTTGTGGCTACAGAGAGCGTGGTCTGCGGGCAGTGACTGAGGGCAGCTCAGAGCACTCCAGTCAGAGCCAGCAAAATCGAGTCCTGCAGGACTCAGGTAGATACTGAACTCTGCTTTCACAGCAAAGCCCAAATACCAAACTAAATACTTGGCTCGGCATGACACAGACTAAAGCACAAAAACTTAAAAAAAACCCCCCAAAGCCAAAAAACCCCCTGACCCTTTAAATGGATTTAAAAAGTGATCAGTCAGCCTAGACCAGTTTCAGTACTCATTCAGATTTTGACAACGTTCAATACAGAGGCCCAGGTCATCAGAAAACTGAAACCTCAGACTATTAGTTTCTAAGAATAAAACACCAGTTTAAACTACTTGGAGAATTCTAATTTGGTCCTGTGCTGTACTCCGATGTGGGGTAAAGAATCTATTTGAAAAATAAGAGCAAAAAAAGTGCTCTGGCTTTGCTGGGGTGATGATGGTGCAATGAAATTCATAAGCAGGTGAATTAAGATTAAATTTTGCACAGGGGTGCACTCTGAAATCACACAGCATTGGAAGTCGTCTGATACTTCTCACATCCTAGTTTTCCAGTCAAAGCTTTTACTTTTGTATTGTGAAGCTTCTGTATTTGGTATTTCACGCTAACATTTGCTGTGCACATTACGACAAACGAGACCTTTGCACACCAACTCAATGCATGTTAACTGTTGAGTCTCAAGGTATGAGACGAAGGTGGCATTTAACATCCTGAAAACAATGGTTTATAAAAACTGATTTATAAAAAAATCAGTTGCAGTCTGCAGAGGAGAATCCAGGTTTCTTTGTCCTGAGTTCTGCAGAGCCATTTCTGTGACAGCACTGCTCTGCGCAGTCGCCTCTGAGGGGCATAAACCGCAGACCTAATGATGACGTGGGGAGCGCAACTGCTCGGAACCAGCCACAAACGCCGTGAAGGGCAGCGCCGGGTTACCCGTGGAGAAACACACCCGCAGCGGTACCGCGTCTGTCTTGCACCATCTGGTGAGTTTTAGCTGCAACTGCAGTCAGGAGAGAGCCGGGCGCTTCTCTTCAAGCAGAGGCCACGGAGGTCACTCGAACTCGACAGATCTCACAATTTGAGAAGCAACTTTCTAAGAAACATCTCATTTATCAGTTTTAAATCACATCATAAATTGCCGTTCACCGTTCTGCTGATTGGATGATTGGAAATAGCGCTTTGTTGTAGGTCTGAACGACTGACAGCAGGATTTCTCAGGTGCTACTTAACATTGCTGCTTTCCTGTGTCCTGAGCCCTTTCTCCGTGCCAAGAAGGCAGCTACAGGAATGCTCAGTTAGGTGAAAAGGTTTGCCCTGTGTGGCACTACATGTCCAGCTGCGGTTAGTCTGCAAGGCCAGACACGTTTCTCAGGTAACAGCTGACCTACAGAGCACTACCACGAACCTCGGAGCTACTTCATGCGGATTAAATTAGCACTACATTTCCCTTGGAAGAATCACAGATCACAGAATCACAGAATTGTTGAGGCTGGAAAAGACCTCCGAGATCATCAAGTCCAGCCTATGTCCCAACACCACCACATCGGCCAGACCACGGCACTAAGTGCCACATCCAGCCTCTCCTCAAACCCCTCCAGGGATGGTGACTCCACCACTTCCCTGGGCAGTGCATCCCAGTGCCTGAGCAACCTCTCCGTGAGGAAGTGCTTCCTGAGATCCAACCTAAACCTTCCCTGATGCAGTTTCAGGCCGTGCGCTCTCATCCTGTCACTGGTTGCCTGGGAGAAGAGCCCGACCCCACCTGACCACAACCTCCCTTCAGGCAGTTGTAGGGAGTGATAAGGTCCCCCCTGAGTCTCCTCTTCTCCAGGATAAACATCCCCAGCTCCCTCAGCCTCTCCTCATACAACTATCTGAACATCTGAACATTCCCATTCAGCACCTGTGAAAAATAATTTAAAGATTTTTTTTTTTGTTTTTACCTGGCTGGGCAGCAGTATCATCGTTTGCTGCAGAATAGAAAATATAATCCACAGTGACAGCACTTCGGGAATGACAAGTCGTTACTTCTGGTATCCCAGTTTCAGGAAAATAGTGAGAATAGACTGAAGACAATTTAAAATGGTGCTGCAATTTTGAAGACAAGCTAAACATGAATCAAAGAAAAGAACATTATTTTCCTGCCTTTCCTAGAAAGAATAAACAATGAAGAAATACCAAACAGTTTGTATATCCAGATAATTCATTTTGTTTGTAACCAGGAACTAGCATTTCTCGCATGCAATCCATCCCACAGCCTTTTTTGTTAGTGGCCTAAACCTCTGAGGGCAAAATGCTGGCAGCTTTTTCAAGTAAAAGGCAGATACGTAACAGCCTATCAAAAATGCCTTAACTGACACTTGACACAGAGCTTTCACCTCCATCTACACTTGTAAGGTTTCGTGTCCTCACCCAGCAATCTCTCCCTCACACAGGCTGGAAGTGTATCCATGAGAGCAGTTTACATGAAAGCAACAAGCCCATGAACTCAACTAACCAGGCCCTTCAGCAACCACAGAAATTAAGATTTTTGGCTGGTTTTCTTTCTCTCCCCTAAACTAAAGCTACCAAGTGCTTTCAAGTTAGGCTACGCCTAATCTTTCCTCCACTCAGGCTCTCATTTTGTCTCTCCCCAACACCTGCTAAGTCTGTTTCTCTTCAACTCAGCCCATCTTGTCTCAGCTATTTTTTTAAATCTTGAAAATTGCTGCAAAACAGCAATTTTCTAGAAAAAACCACTCCTCTCTCCCTCCCAGCTGTTTGCTTCTATCAGCTCTGCACAGCATCCATCACTCAGCTGTACCTGCCTCACCTCACACAGCTGCATTTTAAACCTGGGCTGCAATGTTCTGGTTAAAACCTAAGCAATTAAAAAAAACCCCAACAAACAACAAAACACCAAATACAAAAACCAGCGTGTCCCCTGCTTGATTTAGAGAAGAGACAGACAAACATGCCAGTTGGTACAACGCAAAACAGCAGTAATTTCTCTCTTGTTACATGACATCCTTTTTAAGATGAGGCACAAAACCTGCAAGCAGCGTTAACACATGGCACGCTTTGGATTTACAGCACAGAACAGGGCTTCCTGCCATTACTTAGCTTCTTCATTAACAAGATCCACCAAGGGTTTTAATATACCTATCTGCAGCGATACCAAGATCTCAATTCTGATAACAAATAGCTGACTGGGAGCCTGACATCACATGTGTACAGGTAGGACAATTCCTTTCTTCTACGCCTTACTTTATATGTCTTTCCCTGTTTGGTCAATATCAATATAATACTCCAAATTTCTAGAGGTCAAAGAACTCAAATTTACCCACAGAACTCCTGATGAGGAAGATTCCAGGATCTCTCCAGTTCCTTTTTCTCCATCATCCCAATTTGTATTCTAAGATTTGATTAGCACCCATAAAGCAATATCTCAAAACCAGTAAAAGGAGAGAGAAGTGCCAGCACTTATGCAGCTGGACAACGCTATGTTTCAGCTTTTCTTATTTTTCTCCCATACCTTTAAAACACAGTTTCTGCAACTGGAAGGTCACAACTTTCCTACCATGTCACCACAGAGCAAGGTGTTCTGTTTATGCCAAGAAGTGCCAAAAATCATCAAAAGCGTTCTTTCAATAAACAGAAAGTACCCTCTGAAAAACCCTGACACCTTGTCTCTGCATTCTGAAATAAATATCTGCAAGCTCCCACAAGAACACATCCTCCTTCGTTATTACCAGTTCTAGCCCTGTGCTGTCTGATCACCCTTTTCAGGTTTAAATGGACGATGATTTTTTTTGCCAGATGGGCAGACTGGGTTGGGTGAGCATCTTGTATCCATGTCTGGAATCAGATACAAGTTTGATCTAAAACCAAAATCAACCCCCACAACTAGAAATCAGTCAAGGGCTTCCATTTCCCTCCTCCCCCACCACATACTTTTCAGATGCTATTACAATCTCCTCAGTGCTGTCCGGTTTTGCTTTCAGTTTTTCTCCTGCAAAATCAAAGTACATTCACTTTACATTTAAAAACAGGATGTAGGCAAGACCAATATTGTAGAGCTACATAAAAGCTACATAAAAAAAATAAATCTTTAGGTACACATTTTTTGCAGCATGCAAGATAAAATTGGCAAAATTGGATTAAATTATTCTGTTCCACTGTAAGATCCCCTCCAAAGAGTCTTTCAAATTACATTGCCCTTATTTAAAGCTGGGGTTTTTTTGACAAAGAAAAAATGGTGGCTGAAAGATACAGTAACGCTCAGCAAGGTATTACTTGCTTTTCCCACTTGTTCTCTAGAGTGCCTGCACTATAATATGTAAATACTGAAGCAGAATCTAGGTTTGTGCTGCATCCCTGTGCTGCGTTCCTCCCTCTCTCTTTTCCTAGCCACAGCACAGCTGGCTTTCGTGATGCAAACACAGCCATTTAAATATTACACAGCAGCTCCTCAAATTTCTAGCTATTATCTCCTAGATTCAAACTTGCAAATCTTTATGCGAACAAATAACTTTACACTAATGA
Source organism: Apaloderma vittatum (assembly GCF_000703405.1). Taxonomy (NCBI): domain Eukaryota; kingdom Metazoa; phylum Chordata; class Aves; order Trogoniformes; family Trogonidae; genus Apaloderma; species Apaloderma vittatum. The sequence continues at coordinate 45,077 of NW_009724462.1, forward strand.
ATCCAACAAGGAAGGCCTGACAGCTCAAGACCCACTGTTTCCCCCTCCCGCCACTAGAACAGAACATCTGTTTTTCAGTGCTACCCGAATGGTATTTGCAAAAGACCCCAGAGTTCATCAATTCAGAAACTGACCTGCATTTTCTTCTTTCTGTTCCTGTTTTATTTCATACATACAATTTTGTGAAATACCTAATTTTTTTGGCCAAATTGGAATAGATAAGATTCTTTGTCCCCGTGGAAACTGTTCTTGTCCTGAGACCTAAGACAGACAACACGAGCTTTTTTCAGACAGAAATCTGATTTAAGAGACCAAAACAACAACCCAAAACCTGCTATGGGTTGACTTTTTCTAAAACAAAAAACTTTTTAAAAATCTCCATCCCCTTAGAATACAGCTTTTGTAATGGCTTGTCAAACCCATAAAAATAATAACACCCCTGATGTACATGCCCTTCATTTACACTTATCAAGTTCTTTGCGGCTACGCAATTTTTCAGGATAATTCTTGTGACACTAAGCAGAGAGACAAGAACACTTTAGCAACATAATAGGACTGAGCATATACATCTCCCTAATGGACACCTACTTTATCTTCATGATGCTTCTTCTTCTACGAGCAAGTCAAGTCAAAATGGAGCTTGAAGCAACTATCCACTAGCAACAAGCACCAGTGGAGCTATTTGGTTCATATTTTCTCATTATATGCACTCCAGTTACTTTCTATTAAAATAGCATCCAACACAACAAAATCCATGTAACCTGAAACAGTTTAGCTTCAGCATCTAATTGCAGTTTTGCCTTTACAATTATTCTAGCCATTGTAATTTAAGTCATCTTTCCATGGAATACACAGTAGGTATTGGATTAAACAGTTATTTTATCCTACTTAAAGACTGGGACACATAAACACAGTGATAATAATCATCCTGTGAATAACTACATTTCAAGAACAACTCACTGGTTTGCAGTTTTTTAATTTCAGAATGCTAGAAGTGGATGGAATATTCTGTAAGGCACAGGTAATGCTTATTTTAGTAACTCCACAGCAACTTCTGCCTTGCAGACTGTGTAAAGGGCACTAAGATTGGTACTTACCGTAAATAATCAAAGCTACAGCTTGCTAGCACCACTCAAGTATTTCTCTTTAAACAGCATTAACCCTTTTTTGTGAAAAGTGAAAAGTATAACCTACCTTCCCTATGGCAAGTCCTTTATAATTTAACTTTCCTTCCTTTATGAATTTGTACAGTGGAGAACCAGGAACAGAATTGAAGTCACCACAGATGATAATTGGACAGAAGGTGCCGTCCTTCTGAGGGGCAACACTTGCAATCTCTGCCAGGAGCATTGCAAGCTGGGTCAGTTTGATGTCCCCTCGCCTTGGGTTATACAGCAGATGTGTATTGGCTATACAGATTGCAGCATTAGTTTTACAGTGAAATCTAGGCTGCAAAAGCAACACGAGTCCAACATTGTCCCTGTCCAACAGTGGAATATCACGACGAAAAAACTCCACGGGATTTGATGAAATCAGGCTAAATTTGGAAGTTTTGAAGCAAATAGCACAGCCATCGGGTTTTCTCCCTGTCCTCATTTTATACTCACAGTGATACCCTGCAAGAAAGGCAATTAAAAACGTAAAATACCATTGTATAAATAGAGATTATAAAAACAATATGTATCAGAAAAACCTCGTGCTACTTTTCTCCCGTGGCAGTCAACACCCAGTCTGAAGTACCAAAGATTACATGAAGTTCACACAGGAAAGCAAACACAAGAGTCTTTCTGTCCTGTTTAGATACTATAGGAAATGTGGTCTAAGACTTTTTTCTTTGTGATGTGTAAGCGTCTACATACTTTAAGATACCAGGCATGTTCTTCTCTCCTCATGTGGGGAAAAAAACTAAACTGCAACAACAAAAATCTCCACAAGTCACATAGAAGTGAACTTGAGTATTGAAGTTTTTTTTCTGGATGTTACCGCAATGGTTTAGGATATCCAACAGGAATACTGGTAGGAAACTCTTAAGGTAGTTTCAAGAGAGCACTTGATGAATTATAAAAGGGAGCACACAACATTGTTGCATGTGATGGCAGGAGACATGATTCTATAACCTAATAGAGTTTGTTTTGAGGAAGATGATTACTGGTGCATGGGAGAAGACAATGTATTGCTCATAAGAGTTTCATCATACCCAGGGACTCCAAACTTGACTTGATCTCTTTTCTATAGTGGTCTTCTTGGACTTCTTGTAAACAGAGTACCTAAGTCAAAAGGTTACAATTAAAAGATATTAGTTAAGTACAACAAAATAGTACCATATCATATTTCTTTTGGCCAATCTGTACAGGTATAAAAACAAAATAATTCAGAGGCTTTGCATCACAATCCCACAAAAGGATTCACTCTCCTACTGAAAATGCTCTTTGAGATTGTGACGAGGGTCCCAATTCCTCCCACCCTTCCTCATAACAACCTGAACCAAAGATCAACCTCAAAACACTCCATTATAAGAAAGTTCTGAGCATCTTGGAGCCTTCTCCTTGCACATGGCTGTAACACACAGGTTTACAACAGTCTTAGGACTCTGATGAAGGACTGAGTTCCTGAAGGGTAATGAGTTGGAACTGCTTGCTGAACTCCAGCAACAGACTCCACTTACCCAGTTGACATTAGCTTATTTTTAAGCAATATTCTGAAGAGTCTCCTTCACTTTAAGGTTACAGTTCAAAACAATGAATCAGTTAAAAACATATATGCCCTTTAGTATGAAATTCCCCTGCAAAGGGCACCTGCTCGTCATGACCCAGCGCATGCAACACAAGGCGTCACCTCGAAGTTTACTGACTTGACTTCCTGATTAATAATAAGTGATGTGTCCTCAAAAACAAAAAACTCCACAACCAACTAAGAACACGGTATTTTTCCAGACCCCAAACATAAGCAGAAGTTCAGAGTTGTATTTCAGTAAAGAACAGCAAGTTTGTTCACAATTCAAATAGTGTGGAGTACGAGGTGAAGAAAGAAATGAACACCTGAGAGGAATACTTTTGGATCAGAGCCTCACATAAATGCTACTAACATCTGCATCTTTCTCTCAGCCTTGAACATTAATCTCAAGCGAACAGAGATCCACATACCAGCCTCATCACTCCAGTCCTCACACAACCAAACAAGTAAAACATTTGAATCTGAGAAAGATTTATGTGAAGAAAGAAAGTTTTGAAATTATATTAAAAAAATAAAATAGTGTATCAGCAGAATATCAAATTCATGTCAAAAAACCATTCCAGGATAAAAAAAAAAGCAATTATGAGTGACATGTACTGTACAATTTGTCATTGCTGTAGTTTCATGCTGAATACACCAACTGCATAAGCATAAATCAAAACTACTGTTAAGCATAATGTAACTGAAAGCTCTGCTGGAACAGCAAGAATTTGCTACTCCAGTTTACCAGTTCTTAAGGAATACCTACAGGCTCATTTTCTACTCACATCTGCATTCAGCTGTTTGATTTCTTGTAGAATGTTGGGAAATCTGTATGTCCAGATTAACAATCGTTGCCTGCAGTGTTTGTACAGGTGGGAGTTATCTTCTAACAAATTCTGTGAGAGGATATTGTAGGACATGACTGTAAAATCAAACTTTGCCTCGCTGTCTGTATTGCTTTGGTCAGTTGCTTTATTTTCAAAGATTTTCATTGTTCTACTGTGCTGACAGAAATATTCCCAGTGTCTTTTGACAGTTCCTGTTAAAAACACACGAAGCAGAAAAAGTTATGTAATACAAGATATGACTTCTTACTCCTCTTAGAAATCATTCTACTGACAACTATTTGTCTTTCAAATTGCTTAAGCAATTCTAAAAGCTTATTTAGCAGTGATTTAAACCCTCTGTTTAAGATGAACTTGATATAGGCATCAGTAAAAAACAAAACAAACCCCTGCCCCAAATCACAGCACAAAACCATTATATGCCCTGGATTTCAAACTGCTTTGAAATTAGGAAACTGGCATGTTTTAAGGAGAAGGTCGCAGTCAGACTAGACCACCCTGCTCCCTGTAGGAAGGCTATCAAACTGGTAAGCCAAACCCAGTCTGCTGACAGTCTTAGGCTGCCTTCTGCCACTGTGTCCTCGGTGGAGATGGGGTTTGTCAGTCTGGGACACACCCTTTAAAGCAGCATATGGGCATCTTGTTGATCTCTCTATCCACGACTAACAAAGGCTTAGGAATCAAACAACCTACCCTGTTTGTATACAGTCTGAAAAACTCGGCCATAAACCCTGCAGCTGGGTCCACTACAGCAGTCCCAAAATAGATGATGAACCTCATAAATAATTAATAAGCCTCAGAATTACCAAGAACTTCTGAAAAGGCTTACTTTGCCTTTCCACCATTCCTGGTTTCATATGTATTTTAGTATCACTATATAAAATTTTAAAAGAATATACCTGACCATCATTAAGTGTCCCATTATTTTTCAGATACGTATTTCTCCACATACAAAACCCATGAACAAAGATCACAGAATCAGAGAACTACAGAACGTTTTGAGTTGCAAGGGACCTTTAAAGGTCCTCTACTCCAACCTCAAGATGCCTTTCAGCCTTTATGTCTGAACTCACATGAGGGCACGCCGAGGTCCAGTTTGTGTGCTATCAACCAGAAGCAGACTGCAGCTACAGCTGTTAGTAGTAAATTTCATCACACGCTTACATTACTCACAATTTCATCTAATATTTGCAATGAATCTGGAAAGGATTTAATCCTGTTTCTATACTGAGAGAGAGGCCACACTGCTCCTCAGTGGGTATCTTTAAGTACAATCACCTTATAATACGCTAACGAAAGATATTAGGAAAGACCACAAGGCTAACCACACTCTCAGATAACGATATGTTGAAGGGTATTAAGAGAGGTCTCAACAATAAAAGCACAAAGCAAAGTCCCTTCCTTCAGGTCCTATAGATGGATATGATGTTTCTAAGCCTTAAGGATATTTGTGTGGAAAAATTCCTTTGGGATGCTGGTGGCATCTGTCACCCTTTTTCAGTCGTAATACACTTCTTTAAAAAAGTAAATGGGAAGTTGACTTAAGCAAGAGGGCTTTGATTTTGACTGTGCGCCTTCTATTTCACACTGGACAAAACTGTTTGTACCCACAATATTCAGTAAAACATTTGGATGCTATGCGGAAGATTTTATACGTAATAAGCTAACATGGACACTTTGGAGTTTCATGAGTCTGTTACTGAGTCGGGGAGACATCCTTGCACTTCTTGTTTTATTTATCCAGATGAGCATCTTTGCATTTTGCTCCACCAGTCGTGATCTGACACAAAACTTGCTAACATGCCAGCGGCAGAATAAAGTTGTGAAAACAAACCCACACAACAACACCAGAAGCAAAGACCATGAAATCTCAGTCCACTAATTCTCACTTATCTAGGTCGCAGATAACTCAACTGGCTCAGAAAGGAACCGATCCAGGTCGAGCAGGGCTTTCGAGCGCAGGTGCAGTGCAAGGAACAAAGCTATGCAACTGCCAGCCCAGCTCAGCCCTACAGCAAGTTAACTAATGGTTTTTTTGCTTTAAAAAGTTCCCAAGTTAACAGACATGACCCAGTGAGAGACACCTGAGAGAGTGTTGTCTGAACCAAGCTCAGGACTCCCCAGCTGGGCAGCCCTTCACACAACTGACTGTGTTCCACTGCCAAGCTCAGCAAACCTCATTCCCGCAGGCTGTTTGACAGCACAAAATGCAAGTTTGCAGACTGAACAGTGTTACAAAACTGCAACATTGTAAAGACAGATGTTTTCTTCAGAGAGGTGCCAAGAAAAACAGTAACTCAACAGGTGCAGGCAATATTTCTTGTAACTTGTTAGATGTATCTAATGTTACAAATGAACAAGGAAAATAAGCAAAGAGCATCTTTTACCTTTCTTGCTGCCATATTTTCCTTCATCCTGTGCTAAAGAAAGACATGATGATTCCTTCTGATCACAGGAGGTTGCTGCTTCAGGAGCTGTAGTGTCACGCTGGCCACTGAGTCTTCTCTTCTTTGTCAATGGTTCTTCTCCCTCGGATTTCATACTGGGGTTAGGTAGGTGAAAGCAACAGCTTTGTGTGAAGTTATCAAGCTGCCAGTTAGAGTTCTGAAATTGTCTCCAAGGCGCCAAAAATGGAGGGAGTCTCCAGTTTGCTGAGACATCAGCTGGAACAGGAAGTGGAAACGAGGCCCAGGGATAGTGTCCGGCCCATCTCACACAGCTGCAAAAGGGGCTGTTCAAGGAAAAGAGCTGAAAACCATTCCAGTGGGTGATCCAGTCTCTGCCCAGCCTCTGCATGTGACGGGGCAGCATGGGGTGTCTACAAAAGAAAGCACAGATTTCATTTCTTACACATAACTACATCTGCCGATAGGAGGCTGCTGACAGGAGTCATCCTGGTCGTGACTTAGACAAGGTATTCCTTCTCTACAAGTTAGCACATATACAATATTCAAACCTCTTTGGATACAAGGTATTTAAACTTTTGTCTAAATGATATGCAACAAGGAGTTTTACAAAGCCGCTTTCTATCTTTCTTCCCCTTCAGATTTAGGAATACCAAACTCCGTCCATCCGAATAACTATTTACAATTTATTTACTGACTCGTTGAATTCAACTATCAGATCTTTGAAGTGCTCAGTGGAATGACCTTATAGAAGGTCACTTTGGCAAGCTGCATTAACTTTATGAGGCTATTGGAAAGGAATCAGAAAACCACTTTCCTTAAAGCAGCAAGAAATTTGTTTAAAAAGCCATTGACTTGGCTCAAACCACAATGTTGCAAGAGAGGGAAGCAGAGGTAGTAACTCTCATGGCATCTCTGACACCAGTTTGTAGACTGCATTTGTATTCTTACTTCTTCTCAGGCATGAAACCTGCAGCTTAGTGATTAAAAACATAAAGATCAGGTGGCTTTTTCTCTTTTTTTTTTTTCAGAAAAAGAATAATTAAAAATTTAAAACGTTGCTCAACAAGAACACAGTCAGTAAGGCTGATGAGCGACATCAATCTGCCTCAGCTTCCTCATTGTTTAAATAAGGCAGAAAACCTCCCTTCCCAAAAGCCCAGCCCCAAGCGAGCGCTGCCCCACAGCCCCCCGGCGAAGGAAACCCCCACCCGGCGCTGTGTTTTGTTTCCCGGAGCGGCCCTGCTCTGGCTAATGGCGGGTACTTAAAACCAGAGACTATCGATCCCCCCCCACACCCCA
>NW_009724463.1:0-8541 GCF_000703405.1 Apaloderma vittatum
AGGCTGCCGTGAGGGGATTTGGGTTTCTTTTTCCCTCTCCACATAGACACTCGCGCAGACACTTCAAACGTTACTAATTGCCCAAGAGTATCTCTTACACCCCTCGCTGGAGGAGGTAGGAGCGCAGAGGGTCGTGCCCGCCGCCCCGGGGCGAGCGCAGGGATGCAGCTCTCGTGTAGCTGAAGTGCGGACCAGTCGGAATATGCTGCAGACCATTTATGAGAGTGAATCGTGTTTTTCCTCAGATGGGGTTTCTGGACGTGAACAGCTCTTGGCTCAGCAACGAATGCACAGTATGATCAGCTCAGGTAAGAGACAGCTCCGTCCCTAAGTGGCTGGCCGGGGAAAACAGCCGAGCGCGACAAGAAACCCCCTTTAAAGACGTGACTGTATTTTGTGGGCTTTATGTAAGCTGGTAAATAATTGTGGTAGGGTGTTAGGCAGCAGCTTCTGCTTCTGCAGGGAGTTTGTCCCCTTCAGTCTGCTGCTTTCCAGCCAGAGCAAAAGGCTCGCAACCGAAATCGAGTTGGGGATTCCTGGTTTGTTTTGGTGCGTGGTTGCAAAGTGGGGCTCGTTCGCAGGGAGAGGCTCCCCCCGGCACACCTTGGCAGGAGGCAGCGGTGGGAGTCCCTCGCAGGCAGCTCTGGGGGTGTGCCTCTTGTAAACAGGATTTGGTCTGGCTGTGAGTTTCCTTTTTTCCGATTTGCACACAAAGGGAGTTTAATACTAATCACTTTCTCTTTCACAGCGCTACTTTTAAAATGCCTTTAATGTGCGTGGCTTATTCCGATTCTTTAAAAATGTTTGTGAGCCTGACGATGGTAGGCATATGCAGTGACTCATTGAGATGTAAATGTGATGTATTTCAAAGCTGCTCTGAAAGAACATGACATTTCCTCATGTATTTGAAGCTACCCTTGTGTTTTCTAGTTTCTTTGCTAGCTGTGTTTGAGACCTACAAATGATGTACTGAGGATGAATTCAGTTGGGAGAATTATTGCCATTCAGATAATATGTCAACTTAAGCTAAAAAAAAAGTAAAAATCTTTCCCAGTCACTCTTAAACTTTGTGAATTCCAGTTCTCTTTTTATTGAGCTGAAAATCTATCTATTGAGGCACAATGCTACCTGTTTTATATCTTTCTAACCCTAGGCTTCTGACTTTGTTTTCCATAAAGTTGGCTTTATAGAAGACCTATATGTAGAATGCAGAGTGAATTGTTTACATCTACTTCAGTGTATTTCTTAGTTTACCTCCCTTTTTCCTCTTTTCCCTTCACAAAACTTGACAGTGTTTCTCAGTTTTTAAGAGTCATGATATGTGTAGATCACAGCTCCCTTCACATATTGCCTGTTTTGGTACACCTGTTGAGCCCATGTTTGGTTGTTTAAAAAAACCCCTCTTTCCGTTCCTGCTTTATAGAAAAAGTTTTACTTGTGTTTCTTTCTTACATCCATTTTTAAAGCAGATTTCTGGTTTCAGATCTGAAAATAAATTGGGTGAGATTGTGTCAGATGATAATAGAAAAGTCTTAGATATGTCCTGGACTCGTGGTTAGTATTTTTCAATATAGAAAGCCAAAGGTACTTCATAATGATTATAGACTGGATGAGAGATTGAAAAGCTTTTGTGTGCAGGTTGAAGTAGTGAGAATACCTAAAGGGAATGGAGATTTCCAGCTGGTAATGTTTTTAAGACTGGCGGTTTTTCTATTTCTTCATAAAGCTGCTGGGTTGGTTTGTTTCTTTTTGGATCTCTCAAAGGGTTTGCTGTTTCTCTAACTTCTTCAAAGAGATGTTGATCACCACTTGCAGTTCCTTTGTCAAGGACAGAAAGCAGGCGAAAGGCTTGTTGACAGATATGAACAACTAAGCCCTAGCAAAGACAGTGGGTAAAAGCAGAAATTTCTCTGAAAACATTATAGTTCTTAAAAGCCTTCTACAATGTCAACCTCTTGTTCAAGAATTACTGCTTTTCTTTGGTTTTCCTGAGCAGCACAACAGGTGCCCGCTGCTTTTTTATTGGTCACAGAGATAAGACTGACTGCTTCCTCTCTCTCCTGTTGTTTGGGGTTTTTTAATGCTATGTCAAATTGAACTTAGCTGTACACAAGTGAAAATTTGTTTTATTAGCTGGCTGTGGTACCCTGTAACCACCAATTAATGTTGCTTGAGTAATACCAATTTTCTCATTTGAAACACAGGAAAGGGAGGTAATTTTCTGTAAGTTTATAGCTCTGCTTTTCTTCACCGGAGACAAGAATATCATGTAACAGTTGATTATTATCTGATACTACAGTAGGCCTGTATAACATCTACAGTTGCCCCTGTAGTACCAGGTAGAATACTGGGTTTAGGCTTCAAGAAAAAAACCACACAACTTAGTGAAGAACATTATCCAGGTGAAAGATGCTTAAATATAGATTGTGTAGAACACAAAACATTCCTCAGTGTTTCTGTTGTTTAAAATACACAACTAGACATTGTACATAGTCTGCAGTTTAATTCATGTCACATGAAACCACAAAGCCTGATGCTGCTGCCGATTACCTTCTCCAGATTTCAGGGTTTTGCAGGATCAGGCCTGGTAACTTTTCAGGTATTGACTCCCTCTGTGGTGCATACAGGGGAGACAAAAGTAGGCAGGGTATGATGATGGGCTCTAGTGTTTTGAGGAGCTAGAATCAGTCATTTGAATTTTGCTTACTGCAATGTCCATACTTCCAAGCTATCCTCACTTACACATCTATGACTTTTGCTCAGGTTGAAAACTTGCTCGTGCTTTTAAGAAAAGCACGGATCCCTCAATGTTTACACTCTGCATCCTTGATATTCTTGAAGTCTTCAAAGCAAGCACAACTTAAACACTCGGCAGATTTTCAGTTTTGCTAGTTTACAGCTGCAAAGGGCCTGTATTTTAAACTGGAACCATCCCCATAGAGGACAGATTCAATGGTCGGTGGATATGGGTTTGCAAAGCAAGCTGTCTAAGCAACTTCTGACAATAGCAGGCATAGAAGTACTTCTGTCATGTGAAGCAGTTCTTCTGGTGTTACCTTAGTTACTGCTTTCCCTGTCTGTCTCCATCCCTGCTTGTAAATCATACTATGAATGAGATGATCTGGATAGGTATCCAATCAAAAGTCTAATTATGAATGGAGCAATTTAGATCGGCACTGACTCAAGAAGCTGTGTAATTTTGCAGACACCTACACCTTTAGAGAGCAGTTTCAGCTATCTTGAAAAGACTGAACTAGATTCTCCCATATGGCACTGTTGTTTCAAAAGGCAGCAGTAAGTGCTGTGCATCTTTATTTAAAGAAAATGAACCTGATACATTCTTATTTGATACCATAATTGTTTTAATTTCCTGATTTAAAAAAAAAATAGTTCTGGAGTCTAAAGCCTCTTATTTAGCTGGAATTACAGTGTAATGATGCTGTTCATTTTATTTTAGCCAAAAGCCTCAAATTCCGTGTGTGTGCAGTGCCACAGTGGACTCTAGAATCAATTACAGTGTAATGATGCTGTTCATTTAATTTTAGCCAAAAGCCTCAAATTCCATGTGTGTGCAGTGCCACAGTGGACTCTAGAATTCAGCTGACCTCTTATCTTACCACCATACAAGTAATAAATTATAAGCCTTTAGAAAAAAAACATTTGTTGTGACACAGTCTATGACAAAAACATTTATTAAAATATAGTCAATAAATAAACAAAGCAGGGCCACATGTTTGAAGGAGAAGAAAGAACCTACCCAACCATGGTATCTGTAGATGTTGGGACTTTAGAAGTAATGCCAAGTTCACTAAGTTCTGGTGATTTAATACACCGTGCTGTTGTTCCAAAGGGTAAGGTTGCTACATTTGCTTCACGGGCCATATTTTGACGTACAGCCTTGCACTGGCTTTCTGAAATTCCACCTTGGCTTTTATTGGATAAGGCATCCTCTGCTTCCTGCTCAAAGCCAGCATGTTGAAAAATGAAGAGTTCAAGGAAGTCTCAAGCTTAAAACCTTGGCTCATGACTGAGTTGACGGGTGACCTGAGCAAGTTACGCAATCCTGCTTACGCCAGCTAAGCCTTCTTCGAAACATGGGAAATGATACCTCTCACGCTCGCGAATCTCTACGGCAATACTATTCTAAAAGGAGTATAGCGATCAGAATGATTAATTTGATTGACTTCATCTACCTACAGGCTTGCAAAATACCTGCAATTTCACAAATGCAGTTAATTGAATGTAGTCGCAGTAGTTATCCTCTGCACCAGTCAGGAAATTCAAGCTCTGTCCCTTGAATATAAATGGCAGAATCAACGCTACGTGCATCATGTTGTACGTGGGCTGACAGGTCCTATCAGGCTTACCAGGGCTATCTGCCCTTGGTAAACCACAATGCATGGAATTTATCTCCTATTTTGTTAGGCTGTACATGTGACCATGTACACATACGTTTATATTGCTTTCAGGGAAAATTGTTTGGTGTTTGCTCTCCTTTATTTTTTTTTTTTCTGCCAGACCAAAACTTTCACCTGCTGAGCTGTTCTGTGGAGAGATTGCAGAAAGCAACTTCATTTAAAGGTTTGCTCTTATATCAGTGAAAAACTTGACATATTTGCATATCTGAATCAGGTAATGTAGAGTTACAGAATGTTGCATACGTCTTGTCTTGGGCAATAACTCTTCTGAGAGAGCGAGAATAGATATGCTGAGCTTTTACTTTGCGATTCTCTTCAGAGTAATGAAAAAAAATTGGGTGTGAAAATTCAGTTCAGGGAAGTTCTGGATAACAGCCGGCGAGGCTTTTTCAATGCCTGTGGCAAAGGCTAGGTAGAAAAAAAAATTGGTGCTTCATAGTAGTAGCTTAACTAAGTGTTTCGAAAGAGATAGGCCTTAGCCTATACGAGAACAGACGAGCAACATGGACCTGCAGCAGTTCTGTAGTTAAAGTCTCACTGATTATGAGTAGGGGCTCTTCTCAGAAACGTGTTGGATGAGACATTGATTATGAATTCAGTTGAGCAGGAAGGTGGTAAAATGGAAGGAAGCTACTTTTCTCTGGTTTACGTTATTGATAAGACTTTGAGCACAGACCAGTGTTGCCAACTTCCTGTGCCCTCTAATATTGTAACATTGCTTTTTCTTTCTTCTTTTTATTCAGTTAGTTTATTTATTGATTTATATATTTAAGTCCAAGCTTCTGGAGCCATGTGATTATCCCACAGTCTTACTTTGTAGTAGGTTGGGGGTAGAGCCTGGAGTAAGAATTCAGAGTACAAGGTTGACAAGAAAAGGAAGCTACAAAAACCGGAAGGTACATAAAAAAGAATGCAGAACATCATTTCAAAACTTGGAGCATCTCTGCTGATACCATTAAACATTACATTTAATGCAGAGGTTCACTAGTACTGGCACTAGGTCAGTAGCTTCCCTCTCTTTGGGATGTTAAGCAAAATCACTTTATTGGAAAAGAGCTTTATACTTCAATCTTTTATTATTTTAGCAGTTCAGCTTTATGACACCTGTTGGTTTGCACTGCACTCAAAATCACAGTTTCAGCCAGTCTTGCCTCCTGTAAAACTACACATAGAATCCATTTAGTTCATTAAGATGTGTTGGATATGAGGAACACTTTTAACTCTTCCTGCTACCATATCTTTAATGAAACCGTTGTTTCTGTACTGACTGCCCAACCCCTTTTGTCTGCACAGTCTTTGCAGAGAAAGCAAGAGCTATGAGAAATCGGAATGGATAGATAGTCTTCAAACATACGCGTATATACACATTAAATTCAGGTTTTCGTACAGACCATGGGCAGGGTTTCCGGTGTTGCCTTGTAACCTATCCTAGCTACTGTTTTAGCTGGGTTGTTTTTAATATGATGTGTATAATAAAAAATGTTGTAGAAGAACTAATTGGCAGATATAATTGTTAAACACATGAAAAATCTAAAGTGCCCTGTTCTGTGGATCTCTTTAACAGGCTGACTCCTCTGGGTCAGTTATTCTTAGCCTGGTTATTTTCATCTTCTGGCATTACAGGTCTAAGATTAGCCTGTTAGGCGTTATCATGCCATCTGAGTTACCTCCTAATATAACTGTACACCGGAATGATTATTTATAGACAGAGCATTCTGTCATTTTTGCTTTATTTCTGGTAGTTTAAATAAAGAAGAGCAACATTCAAGAAAAACCACAGATTCCTTCCTGCTGCCAAAACAACATGATAGCTGCCTGCTGAGGGGCAGGGATATTGTTTAAACTGTGTGCTTGCAGCAGATGCAAACATCCTCTTCCTCTCCCCCACTTCTACTAAAACGAGGTACCTCAGGGTACCACCGCTCCTGTCTCTTCTGGAGGAGGGAGGAGGGTGCCAGACTGATGCACCGAAGGACGGAGAAGACGGGCTTGTGGCTGCTGATGAGAACGAGGATATCCAGGTGCTATTTTTAGGGGCTGGCACCGTGGAGCTCCGTGTTCAGTGTGAACATGTCACATATGCACACAGCTCCTCCAGAATGGACCCCTCTCGTTCGGTTACGTAAAAATGATCTATCTGCAGTTAAGTTAGCCTCCTAGGTGCTTTTTACAGACTTAACAAGAAGCTTCAGCAAATGGAGCCGGTTTTAGTAAATTGTTCTTTAGGGCGGCTTCACGCACATTTCTGCTTACTAGAAAATCCTAAAGCAGAGTTGTCATTTGAAAACACAGCGAGGCACCTTCACTCCTAAGGCAGTTCGCTGGGATCTTTGTGCTTGCGTGTGTTTAGCTGGCAGCAAGCTCTTAGGGGCAGTTTACTGAAGAGCAGGAAAAATAGTAAAGGGGCAGATCTTCAGCTGGCTGTCCGTGTAGCCTCTGCCTGCAGTTGCTCAGGAAGCTGGCAATTTATAAAATAGTGAAAACTTAAGGGACTGTAATTGCGAATTGAATTCCTTCTTTTCTTTTTTACCTTTCTCCTTTAAATAAATGGTGTATTTCTATATTTGTGCACATTCTGGGTGTAATCAGGGGACAACTGATTTGTTCTCCTTAAAAACATTACCAGTGTAAAAAGGCTTGGAAGCCTTTGCATGGTTGAATGATACGGGGCTGGTTTAACTCCCGTTATATAATGAGCAGCTCATTTCTTTCTGTCAGGCTGGCAGTTCTGTGCATGGCTGCAAAGGTATGTTGGCGTTTAGTATCATCTGAGCATAGCCAACACATGTTTGGTTTGTTTTATGTCTCCTGGTTGTAAACTCCTTCAGGCTCCTGGAGTTTGCCAACACGAGGAGCTCCAGGAATTCAGTCCCTTTGTGGGTGAATGTGCTTGAAATGCAGGATGCTTTATTCTAATGCTAACACGCTCCTTCTAGTAATGAAGCTGAGTATCATCAAAGGGAGACAAGAGAAGAAACGGAATGAATTCTTTGAAAATGAATTATGTTTTCACAATCAAAGACTATTGTTCTCTTCCCCGATCCCTGTGGTGGAAGGTATGCATGCCACAGGGAGGAACCGCAGCTATTCAGTTGCAGTGAAGTCTGGAATGGAATAATGAGCAAGCTTGATGGTAATTCAATAATTTCCCCCAATTGTTCTGTTCTTAATCCAAATTTCCTGTTTCTTTCTTGGTGCCCAAGGCCACCACCTTGTTGGCATTGTGCAGTCACAGTGTGAGAGGGAGCAGGGAAAACAGACTCTTGTTGCTTAATCTTACATAGAGGCTCTTTCTGGTGTTTGCTGTTCTCTTTGCATTTTACTGAATGTTAGTGATGGCTTTTTATTTACCTGTGCACAACTCCTTTTCTTGCGAAGGCGTAAGTTCTTACTTCTCTTCATCTACTTATTTGATCTCTAGATCAACATCCCTATTGAAAACCACGTAATTTTTCTAAGCCTTGTGAGATCTTTTTCCTGTGAATACAAAAGTGCAACTCGCAGGCTGTTTAAGTTTTTTGATATTCTTATTTGAATGTGACCTGAAGTTCTAAAACGCAGAAAAGAATATGGATATTGAAGTATCACCAAGAAGCATAAAATACCTAGATTTTTTTAAAAAAAAATAGTGACAGGATTAGTATGAGCAGCAGAATGGTATAAGAAATAGCCATCATCAGTATGAGGTTTTTATGTTTTACATGCAGATACATATTGTTAAAGGACTATATAGAAATCACTTAGATGCCTCAAAATGCTTGTCATAAAAATCCTTGCAGAGCAGCTGCTGAAATCTAGTGGGACCTAAATTGAGGAGAGCACTTTACCTCAGGAGTCCGGTAGATGCTCAGCAGCCTGTGTCGTGCATATGCTCCAAACTGTTCCAGGCTCCAAAGCCAGAGCCACTCATTCCCACGCACACGTCAGAAAGTTGGCATCCTTTTATTTGCCGCCACTAATTACCCTCGAGGGTCTGTTTCAGAAGAAGAAGAAGAAAGTTTTACTCTATTGTTTCTTTTAAGAATTGGCAGTAGTTATCACAGAAGGAATTCCATGGGAAGTAGGAAGTCTTACCTAAGTTTTTTTCAAGGAGTATGAGGGAAAGGCTGACAGGAGGGAAAGA
>NW_009724463.1:8572-18394 GCF_000703405.1 Apaloderma vittatum
AGTTTTGAAGAAAACGTGAAAGAATTTTATAAATGGAGTAGTAGTGCAGGGACAAGCTATGCAAGCGGTTCCTGTGTTAAAATGCTGTTGTGAGGGAGGGTGGGGATGCAAGAGAACTGTGTGGGAGGTGGAAACCAGGGGAGTTCGAAATACGGCTCTAAATGTCCATGAACAGAGGAAGAATGTTGGTTGAAACAGTTATGAAAACAGTCAACTTCAACCAAGATGAGAGAAGTTTCTGTTCTGAAAAAAAAACACTGAAAAACCCAAACTCCAAAGCCATAATGAAAAGTATGTGGGGAAGTAGGAATATTTGAATATTTTAAAATCAACAAAAGCTTTCAAAAATGACTCAGGCCTGTGTTA
This sequence comes from Apaloderma vittatum, assembly GCF_000703405.1. NCBI lineage: Eukaryota > Metazoa > Chordata > Aves > Trogoniformes > Trogonidae > Apaloderma > Apaloderma vittatum. The sequence goes on from NW_009724463.1 coordinate 8,939, forward strand.
CTCTTGTCACGCTGTAGGCTGGTATTGAGGGATTTCCCTTGCCATTGCACAAACTGTTTTTCTGGGGTTTTTTTTTGTGTCTGAGAATGAGTGATTTGTTTGGGAGACATTTTGCCTTTTCTGCTTGGCCTTGTAGTCAGATCTCTGAACTTTGTGCTTATTTTTTGGTTTTTGATATGTTTTTTCCCTCTCCTGGCTATGCATACAAGGTGATAATGGGGCACATGGAGAACTTACTGAGAAAAGAATGGAAATTACAAATGACAACATCCGAGGGCTATAGGTAAAGAAATAAGGAAGGGGTGCTAATACCGCTGAACTAAGTCATGGTGATGATTAAGGATCCTAATACTGACATAGCTACTTTGTTTAGAAAATAAATCGTTAAAATGGGGAATATTTAGAAAAAAAAATTTACCCTCAGGCTAAAATTCTAAAACCTCATCCAAGACTGAATGCCTCCCCATGGTCACTGCTCATGCGCACGGCGTTGTTACTGGTGTGCATATACAGATACACAAGGTGCATATACGTAGACTTGTCACCAATCTTGTTCTGTCCCCCTTCACTGGGGACTTTTTAGTATGGCTACATCAAAACCTGTCAAAAATGTTAAGAGCTCTGGGTTTCACAAGGTAGTTCAGGTAAGCTCAAATGAGTGCCTAAGGCAAAATGATTTTCCCCCCCTGCAGACCTCGCAGCCCGCAGGAGGTGGATACACGTCCCGTAAACCTCCCTGTCCATATCTGTTTCTTCATCTGTGGATATCCAGGGGTCTGCAGCAGTATGTGCTTATTCCAGAAAACCTCAGGAACTCATTCTTAAGGATCTGGTTTTGTTACTCTCTCTAGGGAATACTTTTGCTAGGTCTGTTCTGGTAGTGACTAGGAGCTCGAGGTGCAGGGCAGGACATGAAACATTTGGCAGCCAAATAGACTTTGGTGTTTTCCTGCAGTTTCCGAATGTGTGTGAGTGCAAAAATCTGGACTATTCCTTTCTTCATTTTCCCCTTTCTCCTTTTGAATTTTCTTTTTTACATTCTTTTTGTTATCTGTGCATAATATGTCTGTGGTTATACAGACGTAAAACCTCAGTATGCAGGAGGGAGAGAGGTCTGTGGAGATGGCAGCTGGCATTGCTGGGAAAGAAGAACAACTGTCCCATCCTCTCCCTGGTTTTGGGCTCTTGCTGAAGTCCCATCCCTTGCACCAACACATTCGTGTGTTGGTTTGGGCTGATGAAATGAACAGCTAACTCCAGGTAAAATGTATCGTCCCCTCCTGCGCCCACCCTGGTTCTCTGCACCACTGCAAATGTGAGCTCTGGTGTGGGGAAGGAGGGCGTCATCCTTGGGATGAGAGAGACCATCGAGCAGGGAAGGGAGGCACAACCGTTTCTCTTAACTTCAGCTACAGCATGTACTGGCCCCAAATATGTGTCAGGCTGCTTTCTGGGAGATCTTCCATGTCTGCAGAATACACCCCTTGCTCCTCTAAACATTGAAAGGACAGAGCCCAAAATTTCACACCCAATTAGCACCTTCTTAAGCTCCAGTTAGCGCTTTAGCATAAATTTTACTTAATGGTAAGACTGTCCCTGTGAAACTGCCAGTAATTACCTTTCATCATCCAGAGGGCACATTTCATCTGTAAGGATGAAAGGAAAATACCCTGCAAATGTACGTTATTTCGTATTAAGTAGAAGATTATATCTCTGTTGGCTTTGGCAAGCTGCACCAAAATTGAACCTACTGGAAGCAGTAGTTGTCTGCACCTCTGACCCGTACCGGTCCTGGTGCGGTGCCACGTGGAGAGTCTGCTCCAGGAAAGCACTTCTGGTGCTTGCGTTCAATTTCTGCTTCATTCTTTTTATAATCTTTCCTTGTGGAGAAAATGTTTTGCCAGACATTCTCCCACTGTAATCCCTCCTATCCTCCTTTGTTTTTGTAACCTTCGGTATGCCCTTATCCTTCCTAGACAACGTGGAAATGAGTAGCATTCAAGTTCAGAGAAGAGGATTTTGCTTCATGGGATGCTGGGTACTAGTTACCAGATACTTCCCTATGTAAACCAAACCCATAAAATAGCTCGAAATGATGCTGACGTGCTGGCAAGTGCAGCTCAGGAGGACCATATCGTTTTCAAGGTTGTTGCTGTTGGTTTCTTACTGGGTGCAGCTTCAAGCCGAAGGAAGGATTCGACTCTCGTGGTGAGCGCTGGGCTGTGCTGAGCTTGGTGACATGAAGCACTGACATGTTTTTGGGTCAGAACCCTCCAAAACAACTGTGCTCTCCACAGTATCCCCCCAAGCAGAAGATGCCAGACCTGAAAGGAGAGAGATTGTCATTGCTGTTCCTTTGCTGTGAAAGTCTGTACGTTGGACCTGGGGACAAGCACAGACTGTGCCACCGGTGGGACGGAACAGAAATCCAGAAGCATTGGTTAGTAACATTTACGTAGGAAATAATGTGTTGTGTCCAGCTGTCCAGACTCTCAGTAGAGAGGAAAAAAATCAGCTTTCTCTGCAAATAACATGTTCAGATGTTTGAACTTTATGATTATGAATTCAATTACGAAGTCTACCGGGAGGATAGAAGTTGCTTTCTGCAAAAGAAAAAGGCTGTATAGATTAATCTACTTTGTTGTTATGTAACCCTTACTTACACTCCCCAGAAGGCCTGTAGTTATGCAAATACTTCTCATTTATATTATGGTTTTCCTCTTCCAATGTAGATGGATGAATGCTTAGGTGGATATAAATAGTATGATTTCCATGGAAAAAAAAAACCAGAAGTGCAAATGAAAATCAGACTCTTTCTACTTATGGAAATCTTCCCAAGCTCTTAATCATCTTAAATCCAATTAGCTTTTTCCTGTTTCTGACATGGCTCCTTTTGAGATAGGATAATCGAACTGGAATATTCCTAATGACGGAGTGTCGTTGATGAATCGGAAAACTTACTTTCATCCTGCTTTCTGCACTTCCTGATTTCATTTTGGAATCTTGCTGTACCCTGACCGGTTGTCACTGCGCTGTCTGCAGTGACAGCCATCTGGTTTTAAGGTTACCTTAAAGCTAATGAAGCACACTAAGGTGTATTCTCCTCCCAATAGAAATTACTGTGCACATACCAAAAAAAAAAGTGACCTCTTCCATTTTGTTTCCCAATCCCAAAGCTTTATGAGGACCTCTGGCATTCCTCAGAGCCTTCCATAAAACATCCTGAAGAGATTTGTTTCAGCTGTGGTTTTAACCCAATCAATCTTTTTGCCATTATTCTTCTTTCCAGACCTCTATTAAAATAGCAATTATTGTTGCCTCATCGCACTATCAAGTTTTTCTTAAATTCAGAAAGAATACTTATACCCCTTCTGCTTTTTGTCTTTAAAACTCTTTCTGATCAGCAGTGGGGCTCTTATAATTTCATGTAAAGGGCAGAGCAGGACACAAACTCCAGTGAAACACCTTGTGAAGGACATTTTGCAAGTCCAGATAAGTCTGTGGACCAGGTCCTTAACTGATAGTGAATGTCACAGCCTTGTTGAAATCCAGACCCTTTTTTAGTCACCGTTTTGTTAACCCTTTGAAAGAATTTGTTATGCTCTTGTTTCTAAAAATATGCCTGCAGTTATAATTCAAAGCCCATAACTGCACCCTGCAAAGGCAATTTGCATCGAACTTGATTTGTTCCCTAAATGTCTGTGAGATTTAAATAAGTCAAATTTAAACAAAAAAATTGGCTCCGTTGTGGCTGTTGATGGAGGATATATTTTCTGACAGAACATATGGGGAAAGAATATCTCTCTTCTTTTAAAATTACAGACATAGCTCTCATTCAGCTGAAATAATTTTTGCTAAATCTTTTGTAAGATTAATCTGTAAGCTCAGACAAAACATTAAAAATTTTAAATTCAGAAAACTTCTCTTAAAAAAACCCAGGAGAATGAAGCAATTACAGTAATTTATGCATTGCAACCTTGACTCGTGTGTTCACAGTTATAGTGATATGAGCAGATCCTATTCAAAATGAGAAAAGTATTTTTGCTTCACCACTCATTTGCAATCCTGTCTGTATGCATCACTGTAATTGTGGTCCAAAGAGTTTAAAAGAAAATACAAATATTACAAATTCGATATAAATACTAGAGGATAGAACATACGAAGAGGGATTAAGGGAGCTATATTTATAGTCTATAACCGAGAGAGCTCGAGGGACATGGACACAGGCTATAAATAACTTCAAGGTAACAATATAAATGAAGGAAGGGAATTATTTGTTCTCAAAAGATGTTGAAGCATTGAATAATAGCCTGAGGCAAAGAAAAGAAAAGTTTAGGTTAGATGTTAGAACTTTTTTCTAGTGGTAAGAGCTGTGGAGAGCAGAGACATAAATAACTAAGGTTGGAGGCTGGAGCAGTACCTAAAGCACCAACTACAGCTGTTTGACAACAGATTAAAATTACTCGTAGATGGAGTAGTGTTACAAAATTCACAGTGCTAGATTTAGTGACGTAAACATTTTTTTAATTTCCTTGTCTGTTACTTTATAATGCCTGTATTTCACAGTAGGCATTAATTTCACATGAAGACTACATAGATACAACATTCCTTCCAAGATTATTTCCCAACTGTAACCAAATTAAGGATAAAAAATAACGTTATTGATTAAACCTCGTTTGTTAGTTGGATTGTAAAATAGTATTATTTTATTCGAAGCAGTGGAGTCTTGTGTTATCCTGATGAGAAGGAAGTCCTCTGTTCTCATCAGTCCCTAGGTGAGACGGTGGCTTTTGAACACCATAACCTTTGGTTGCTGGTGAGCAAAACAGCTTGTGCGAATCGTGTGTGGTGGTGTCGGAACACTGGCTGTTGGCTGGGTACTGCTGGCTTCACTAGAGTGAAATCACTTCTGCAGGTAGGGTGCTCGTCTGCTTCAGTGTGAAGTCTGATCTGATCATGACAGAAGGACAATTGGGGAGAAAGGACAGGAACCCCGGAATGAATTGGAATGTTGTAACCATGTAGATATCTCAAAACAATACGAGTTCTAGTCTTGTACATGTTTTGCTTTGTTCCTCCTTTAGTTCAGTTTGTCTGTGGGGCTTCCTGACACTGGAAATTTTATTTTTGCAATTCAAAATTTTAGACAAGATGCTTTCACTGTGCCATCAACAGGGAAGGTTTGAAAGACCAGAGTTCTTTCAAAGTGGTGTCGAATATGTTTTTGTGTGTGAGAGAGAGAAAGGGAGAAATCTATTGAGTAAAGGTGGAAAACTGCACAGGTATATTTGGACCTGTAAAATGACATGCCGCTTAGCACTCAGTGGATGTATGACTTTTCCAGTACTTGTTGGCTTTTTATATGTTATGAAAGCAATACAACAAAATATTGTGATGCAAACACTGCAATATTAAATTAATGACAACTGGTTTTGTCTTTGCTTAACGTGTAATCCATTAGGCAATAATAGTTTTGAGGGACTTATGGCTTTTGTTGTTACATGCAATATCCATCGTAAATATTGTTTGAGTTAACATTGATTAAATCAGGTAGAAGTGTTGGGCTTACATATCTTCCAGAGGTATGTGCATTTGTACAAGTAGAGGAGTATAATTTCTGCTCGTTTCTGCACAAGATTTCAAGCTCAGTAGCCTTATGCGCTTGAGCTGTTGGTGCCATCAGATGTCTCTGCTGCTGTTAAATCAGGCAGGGTCTGCTCTTGAGTTAGAGGCTTTTGAGCACACCTGAACCTGAGATCTTTAGTAGTGGATTGGATCCACCATATAAAAGCTTAGAACATGGGCCTTTAATCTCTCAGGCAATTAGTTAATACTTAGCTCTTTTCCCTGTCTTTCCTCTGTATGTCTTAGCTGTTAGTTTTCTCAGCTTTCAAAAATCTCTGTCTTAATAAAGTAGTTGATAATGTTTTTTTCACATGGATAATAGGGGGAAAAAATGCAAATCCTGTATGGCAGAGGGCAGCAGTTGTAGGAATTTGATTTTGTACTTGCCACCTCTTTTTTGCCATCCCTTCTTAGCCACACTCAAACCCATGATCCCTCTTTAGCCAGTCCATGGCCACCCTTTGAACTACCGAGCGCCACACACGCCTGGTGGCTCTGGTGGTTCAGTGCTGTCTGGGAACAGTGGTTGCCTCTGGTCCTCCTGGATTTGAGAGAAATTTTTAAGAGACTGCTGATCTTAGCCTTGAAAATTGTCTTTGGGAATCAGCCTGTTGGGTCTCTCTGCAGAGCAGGCACCAGCTACTGCCTGGAGTAATTTGCCTTATTTCACTCCACGGTCTTCAGGTCTTAACATGTTGATGTCCAAATATTGACAGTTTTCTGGGTGCCGATAATTTAATTTACATGAAACAAATGCACTTTGGCTCCATCCTTTAAGAGATTAGACTGCTAGGAGATGAGAGATCTGGTTTAGTTTATGGAAACTGTAGTGCTTGCAGCCTGAATATAGTGTTTCTTAATTTTTCTTCACAGGGCTTGCTATGAGCTTTTCCTCTGTCACCTGCGAGTCTGTTTTCCTCTAAGCTGGGAAGGTTGTATCTCATGTGCCAGGAAAGATGTTTCTTGTGGGTTTCTTTTTGGGATGACAGCTGACAGCAGAGCTTGGTTGATGTCTCTTCTTGGACTCCCTGGGTTGCACTGCTTTCCAGTGACAAAAAAACTCAAGAGTGCTGGGACATCATAGGAAAAGGAAATCAGGTGAAAGTGTTTATAATCTGGCTGACTTGGGATTCTTTGGCCTGAAGAATATTTCATCTGTGTAAGATGTATGTGTTTTAAGGCCCCTGTGTATTACAAGAATAAAGAACATTGGGGCATGCTCACAGTTAGAATTGACAAATTAAAAAAAACCAACCAAACAACAACCAACCAACAAACAAAGCTGTTAGTTTCCCAAGATTATTAAGATGGCACTGGCATGTTTACTATGACTTTTTAGATCAAAGAATAAAACAACCATCTGCGGCCCATCAGATTTCCAATGAGTGAAAACAGCACTAAGACGAAAAGTCTAGTTATTTGGCATGTGTATTGGCACATTTCAGTATTTAAAGTTTTTTTTATTTTGAATGAGCTGTCCATAAATAGTTTAATGTATTTCTCTGCCAAGAGGCATCTGTCTTGTACTGTAAAAGTCCTTATCACTTTATTTATTTCACCTTCTTGACTGACAGGATCCTTGTTTCATATCGACCTTTCCCAAAGTTAAAGTGAGTCAACTTATTTCTCAATTTTTATTTCTGTTAGCATTTTCTCCCTTTTCCTTCTCAGTTCATGCAAAGCTGTGGATTTAATCGTAACATGTTTGGAATGTTGGACTCTCTGATGTGGTGAAATCTGTCCTTGTAAGGGGAGAAATCACTAAATAAAAAAAAAATGCAAAGATTGTAGAAAATAATTTATAATTTGGGGGAAAAAAAGAGCATTTAGTCTATGCTGATTTTAGATTTTTTTTCAGATTGCTTGGATAATTGTTTACAAAATAGGAACAGCTCTCATTTATACTGGTAACAGTCACTTTCTTGCAGTGTTCCTTAGGGCCTCTTTACTTACTTGATGAAATGTATGGAAAAAATTGTCTGCCCAGTAGGGAGGTGCCAGTTCCTATCAACTGCCTGGTGTGACTTTGGCTCCTAAATAACACAGAATGTTGACCAGTTATTCACAGTGATATGATTGGATATCCAACTTGGCCAAAATCTGGACATCTATTAGTGTTCCAAAATTCCTGATCTTAATTTATGTCTGATACCAGCTGGTAAAGTCTGGGATTAAATTGCCTTTTTCTTTCAGTCGCTTGTCTTTGTATACGGAGAAATATTCAGAATAAGTTACTGACTGGAAGTTCCATTTGCTTGTACTTAGGCCAAAAGCAAATGTGGTGCATCTGTGAAGGCTTACGTATTTTCACAAACTTGAAAAGGGAAGCATGAAATTGAGTATTATTCTTTCTTTCTTATTATAGAAAGAACAAAATCATGTGCTGATGGTTCTTCAGTCTTTCAGGAAGTATTTTATCTTTAGAATGGAGGCCCCGGGGCTGCTGTTTACAGCTGAGCCTGAAGCTGAGCCTGCAAAACTACATATTCTTATGCATTTCTTCGGCACCTGTGCCTACACTGCTGTTATTGTTGCTTGAGAAGTGGGGAAATTATATGGGCGGTTGGGCATTGCTGAGCTCCCTGCTGCTCAAGCTCTTCTGCTGTAAGCAAGCAGAGAAGTAAAGGAAAGCCCTTGTCCCAGTTTTATTACTGCTCTGTGATCATGTCATTGGTAAGAGCCCCAGGACATGCACAGAGGTCATTGTGGGGAAAGGGCCTTCATTTATTCAGTTTTCTACATCTTGAAATAAATTATTTATCAAGTAAGAAATTAAAAGATGTGTTATGCAGTTTAGCATTGTACAATTTTTTCTTCTGCAAGCTGTTGAATATTCTGGTTCTGATCCAGAAAGGCAAGTGCTCTCGTGTTTAAAGCTCTGATGTTTAGAGATCCATAAATTCTTCATCAGTCTGAAATTGTTTGTATTGTACTGGGACCTCATTCCATAAATCCCTAAGTACAGAAAAGTTTTTGTCAACAGATTCTTAGACTGTCAGGTCAAGAAATGTTCCTTATGTTGAAAGAGTTAGGTGAAATTAAAAGGCTGTCTAATCATTTTTTAATGGTTACTTTCTAAGGATGGTTATAATTCCTGCACTTTCTGTTGTCACAGTCAGATCTTGGACTCCGCAAACTGAAAAGTTTTGTGTGGTCATAACTATCCAAGGCTTCAGATTAATAAGGACTTTTTCCAGTGGCATAAGTTGGATGTTCATCGTCATCTTAAACTTGGTTGCAGCCTTTGGAAGTGCTTTTTAAAAAATATGTTCCTTAAAACAGGGGCACATTTTTTGAGGAAGTATTTCCAGTAGGTGGGGAACTGGTTTCGTGCTTACAAAGAACTTGGTAAAATTGAATGTTCGGGAAACAACAGGACTCACAAGGTTATACGAGGCCTGGAATTTTATTACTCAAGCTTTTCAGCAGGCAAGGGGAATGCAAAGTAGAATAATTATCAAATCCCATAAGTTATATGTTAGCCTTTATTTTTAACCATCTGATAACAGGAAAGAACTAGTAAGTCTTTTATTTCATTGCCAATAACTGTTTCACTCTTACCGTTCAGGTTATCAATGTGTTGGTTTTGCTCGTCTCTTAAAGCCATGTTTTTGTACCAGATTAGAACAGAATCATTGCTGTAGCAGTGGTCCAGAAGGATGAGGCTTACTTGTAAACAGGTTTATCTTTTGAGATTTTCAGACTAGCGTGATGTGCCACTAACGTTTGTGATTTAGAAGAAAATGACACTAAGTATTCATGAGGCTTAGGAAGGTGCCATTCAGTTGTCTCCTAAAATGTGGCTTCTTTCCCTGCACCCCCCCCCCCCCA